>NC_059211.1:1578789-1651289 GCF_020615455.1 Coregonus clupeaformis | reverse complement strand
TATGCTGACCACTTGTTGGCTGCTTTTCCTTTACTCTGCGGTCCGACTCATCCCAAACCATCTCAGTTTGGTTGAGGTCGGGGGATTGTGGAGGCCAGGTCATCTGATGCAGCACTCCATAACTCTCCTTCTTGGTAAAATAGCCCTTACATAGCCTGGAGGTGTGTTGGGTCATTGTCCTGTTGAAAAACAAATGATAGTCCCACTAAGCCCAAACCAGATGGGATGGCGTATCGCTGCAGAATGCTGTGGTAGCCATGCTGGTTAAGTGTGCCTTGAATTCTAAATAAATCACAGACAGTGTCACCAGCAAAGCACCCCCACACCATAACACCTCCTCCTCCATGCTTTATGGTGGGAAATACACATGCGGAGATAATCCGTTCACCCACACCGTGCCTCACAATGCCACGGCGGTTGGAACCAAAAATCTCAAATTTGGACTCCAGACCAAAGGACAAATTTCCACCAGTCTAATGTCCATTGCTCGTGTTTGTTGGCCCAAGCAGGTCTGTTCTTCTTATTGGTGTCCTTTAGTAGTGGTTTCTTTGCAGCAATCCGACCATGAAGGCCTGATTCACACAGTCTCCTCTGAACAGTTGATGTTGAGATGTGTCTGTTACTTGAAGCATTTATTTGGGCTGCAATTTCTGAGGCTGGTAACTCTAATGAACTTATCCTCTGCAGCTGAAGTAACTCTGGGTCTTCCATTCCTGTGGCGGTCCTCATGATAGCCAGTTTCATCATAGCGCTTGATGGTTTTTGCAACTGTACTTGAAGAAACTTTCAAGGTTCTTGAAATGTTCCGTATTGACTGACCTTAATGTCTTAAAGTAATGATGGACTGTCGTTTCTCTTTGCTTATTTGAGCTGTTCTTGCCACAAATAGGGCTATCTTCTGTATACCACACACACATACACACCTTGTCACAACACAACTGATTGGCTCAAACGCATTAAGAAGGAAAGAAATTCCACAAATTAACTTTTAAGAAGGCACACCTGTTAATTGAAATGCATTCCAGGTGACTAACTCCTGGAGCTGGTTGAGAGAATGCCAAGAGTGTGCAAATGTGTCATCAAGGCAAAGGGTGGCTACTTTGAAGAATCTCAAATTTAAAATATATTTTGATTTGTTTAACACTTTTTTGGTTACTACATGATTCTATATGTATTATTTCATAGTTTTGATATCTTCACTATTATTCTACAATGTAGAAAATAGTAAAAATAAAGAAAAACCCTTGAATGAGTAGGTGTTCTAAAACTTTTGACCGGTAGTGTTTATCCTTGCCATTCATAAATCATAAATCATACAATGTAGTTATATGTTCATGGTATCACATCCAGACAAGTAAACTAAAGATCTCGTTTGTATTTTTGATATGAAGTCCATCAGGACTTGTCAGACAGTGACGTTAAAGTGAGGGACTCGTCAGTAGCCTACCAAATTGCATCCTTAAGAGAGCTGTTCATTTGGTTCCCTAATTTGCATACTACTGGTAGGCATTTTGGTGATCTGCAGATAAATTACGAAAACATTTGCTGAAGATTGTGAATTGTCACACCCTGATCTGTTTCACCTGTCTTTGTGATTGTCTCCACCCCCTCCAGGTGTCGCCCATCTTCCCCATTATCCCCAGGGTATTTATACCTGTGTTCTCTGTTTGTCTGTTGACAGTTCGTTTTGTTTCGTCAAGCCTACCAGTGGTTTTCCACTTGCTCCTGTCTTTCTCAAGTTCCTGTTTTCTGGTTTTGACCATTCTGCCTGCCCTGAACCTGAGCCTGCCTGCCGTTCTGTACCTTGTCCCACCACCCTGGATAATTGACCTCTGCCTGCCCTGACCCTGAGACTGCCTGCCGTTCTGTACCTTTTGGACTCTGATCTGGATTACTGACCTCTGCCTGCCCTTGACCTGTCGTTTGCCTTCCCCCTGTTTTTGTAATAAACGTTTGTTACTTCGACACTATCTGCATCTGGGTCTTCTCCTGAAATGTGATAGTGAATCCTCCTCACTGCAGGAACAATAGGTAGGTTAGTGGAGAAAGAGTCTCACTCTGGTCCAAAATATGATTAAAGAAAACAGATTGAATCATTTTAAAAGCTATTGATACTTATATGGTATTTTTATATGGTATTTTCAAAGATACTGATATAGGTCTATTGATTTAATCAAAGTGTTGACAATGGGGTAGACAACTGCTCCTTTCTGTGTAGCAAAGCCCATGTTTAACACCTGCTTCATTCTTCAATCATACCTTTATTACAGATAGCTGAGAGAATACCTCTTAAAAGGAAGCTCGAAGCCTGTGGAAGTCAGCAGACTCTTACAGGATTCTTTAAAGGCTCAGTGAAGGCAACATTACGTTTTTCCTGTGTTTTATATCATATTGTACAACAGCTGATGAAACTAACACTGTAAAATCCTATATATTTTTTAATATCAGTGTTATTTCCTGACAGTTGCTGGTTGAAAATACAATCTAGCATTAGAATGTACCAGAGGCCACTAAAATAGAGCTTGTTCGGCAAAAATAATCTTAACACCGACCCATCCCCCCCAGACCTGGGGAGCATGGCTGGGTACTTTGTCTATTTGGCTGGCTACTCCATGTGCTTGTGGAAAACACTGTGTGTGTGTGTGGGGTGTTAGGATGATGGATGGATGAAGGGTGAAGGATATGATTAATGGTATTCTCTCTCTCTCCGTTTGTCTCTGTCTCTGTCTTCCTTTATCTCTCTCTATGTCTGCCTCTCTGCCTCTCCGTTTCTCTCTCTCTCTCTCTCTCTCTCTCTCTCTCTCTCTCTCTCTCTCTCTCTCTCTCTCTCCCTCAGTCTCTCTCTCTCCCTCAGTCTCTCTCTTTCCCTCAGTCTCTCTCTTTCCCTCATTCTCTCTCTTTCCCTCAGTCTCTCTCTCTCCCCCTATTTCTCTATCCCTTGCTTCTTGCTGTGGTTGACAGTAGCTCATGAGAACTCTCTCAGCAGCCTCCGCTGCTTGGCAGACTCATAACCAGTCCTTTGAGTTCCATACACCTCAGACAAGGAGGGGAAACTATTTACCCTCATCTCCTCCCGTACTGCGCACCTTGCTGTAAATTCCTAGTGTGGGGGATAATGACGGCCCATAGGGACCAGACCTGGCAACCCGTGGCTTATCTGGCAACCGGTGGCATTCTCACACCAGGGCAGCAACTGTGGAACTTGGCGGCGGTTCTTCCGCCCCCTCACACAATTTATTAACCCAACTTTCACAGGTACAGTTCATCAAGTGAGAGAAACCAGAGAGTGGAAAGATTGCGACTAGGTCCAAGATCTAGCTATGAAAGGTTCTCTCTGTTGTCTGTAACAGGTGAGACTTTTTCACCTCATCTCCTCCACCCTCTTTCTTTCTCTCCTCCTTTTTTCCCCTCACTGATCTGTCCGTTTCCTAAGCAAAACAAAACCCCCACAGACTTACTAGAGCACTCCTCCACACCACACAGAACCATTAATAGGGGCACTAGACACCCACTCCTATACCACAGATAGAACTAGATACGTGTCCAGTACTAGATACCCACTCCTATACCACAGATAGAACTAGATACGTGTCCAGTACTAGATACCCACTCCTATACCACAGATAGAACTAGATACGTGTCCAGTACTAGATACCCACTCCTATACCACAGATAGAACTAGATACGTGTCCAGTACTAGATACCCACTCCTATACCACAGATAGAACTAGATACGTGTCCAGTACTAGATACCCACTCCTATACCACAGATAGAACTAGATACATGTCCAGTACTAGATACTACACAGTCCTCCTCAGTCATTCTGAAGCATGTGCAGCTTCTAGCCTAAATATAGCCTCTCTGTCAATCTATACTGGATCCTACTGAGCGTGGAAAACCCACACTCAATAGGATATTAATTAAGTCCTATTAATACAGTGGACTGACTGGTAGGCGGTAAGAGGTCTGCACTGTGCCCAGTGTGTTCTGTATACTGTAATGAAACACCACACACACACACACATACACACACACACACACACACACACACACTGTTCCCAGGCATTTTATACTGTAATAATACTGTCAGTGTGCTCCAGTCATGCCAGGATTCCAAGGGAGAGCCAGAGAGACAGAGTCAGGGTTGGGCATTAGGGTTGGCAGCCAACAGGGCGAGACAGTAGGCTAGGCAGAGGGCAGCAAGCTGGCATAGAGAGTAGTTAGGTCAGCACTATGACTTTGGATGTATTCAAGTGTGTGTGTTTGAGAGAGAGAGAAAAGTGTGTGTGTGTGTGTGTGTGCTGTGTGCATGCGTGAGAGAGAGAGAAAATATGTGAAAGAGATGTGTGTTTATACTGTAAGTTTATGTGGGTGTATACGTTTTGTGTGTGTACATGTATGTACGTACGTGTGTGTGTGTGTGTGTGTATGTGTGTGATACCATGTCTCACCTGGAAGCGGTGGAAGTCGGCAGGTTTGAAGTCGTTGGGGGAGCAGCCGCACCAGTCCACTATGTGTTTGTACTGACACTTACAGCCCAGCTTCCTGTTCCAGTTAGTGATGCGCAGGTTGTTGTCCACCATGCTCTCACAGTGAGCACTGTTCTCCAGCACCGTATGGAAGAACGACTGAGAGAGAGAGAGAGAAGAAAACAGAGAGTGGGCGTCAGAATCTATAACTTCACCTTCCTGCACTGAAGTGTAGTGTAGGTGGAAGAGAAGAGAATGAAGGATGACGTGGACATCTGTAACACTTAACCACAAACATCTCCAGTTTTTCATCTATTTAACTTTCAAAACATCTCCTCCAAGCCCTTACGCAGTGTCCTTAGGACTGGTGTGTGTAAGTGTGTGTGTTTACCTCAGCGAGCAGAAGTATATAGGTGTGTGTGTGTGTGTTCTTACCTCAGCGGGCAGCAGTGTGTAGGTGTGTGTGTGTGTGTTCTTACCTCAGCGGGCAGCAGTGTGTAGGTGTGTGTGTGTGTGTTTACCTCAGTGAGCAGCAGTATATAGGTGTGTGTGTGTGTGTTCTTACCTCAGCGGGCAGCAGTGTGTAGGTATAGAAGCGCTTCATGTTGATGACGAGGTCGTCTTGGGATTTTATAACGTACTCCACGAACGCACGATTGAGCAGGAACCAATCAGAACCGCCGTCCACAGAAATGCCTTCTGGGATTTTACGGTCGCCCAGTCGCCACATGTGGGTGTCGCACTCGAAGAAAAGCCGGTCCAGACCTTGTTTGCGGATAAACCTGGTTGACCAAAAACACACAACCATGGTTAAACCTATAGCGACCACAAACACACGAACACACAACCATGGTTAAACCCATAGCGACCACAAACACACAACCATGGTTAAACCCATAGCGACCACAAACACACAACCATGGTTAAACCTATAGCGACCACAAACACACAACCATGGTTAAACCTATAGCGACCACAAACACACAACCATGGTAAACCTATAGCGACCACGAACACACAACCATGGTTAAACCCATAGCGACCACGAACACACAACCATGGTTAAACCTATAGCGACCACAAACACACAACCATGGTTAAACCCATAGCGACCACAAATACACAACCATGGTTAAACCCATAGCGACCACAAACACACAACCATGGTTAAACCTATAGCGACCACAAACACACAACCATGGTTAAACCTATAGCGACCACAAACACACAACCATGGTTAAACCTATAGCGACCACAAACACACAAACACACAACCATGGTTAAACCTATAGCGACCACAAACACACAACCATGGTTAAACCTATAGCAACCACAAACACACAACCATGGTTAAACCTATAGCGACCACAAACACACAACCATGGTTAAACCTATAGCGACCACAAACACATGAACACACAACCATGGTTAAGTTTGTTTCTTTTACACACAACCACTAACTTATATAAACTTATGTTACACTCAACTATACACTCACTTATATAAACATATTTTTGCTTTATTTGTCCTTTATTTAACCAGATGGTCTCTTGAGGAACCTCTTTTTCCAGAGACTGGGAGAAAGCAAGGTCAAAAAAGCCTTGTATGGCAACATAGTCCATCTCTCACAGCTGCCGTATTCAAAAATGCATACAAACTGAACAAAACATCTCTGTGGTGACATGTTTATAAACATTTACAAACATTTTAAAGTTCCATATAGCCTAGTGGTTAGTATATGTTCTGCTTGGAAAACATGTATGTTCGATGTTCACCAATTCCACTTTCCAGTATCCACTCAGGATCCTCTCCCAGTAGCATTGAGAGAGCATAGAGAGAGAGTCACATCCTATACATGTTTCCCTCAAACACTAACAATGTGTGACTCATGTGAAAGCACCAAGTGTTGCAGTAGGTGTCAAATTCAGGTCAAACAGACAACTGTTTCACTCAGTCCTTGAAGGTATTAAAGCCAGCTGCTATCCAAACAGAAACAAAGTTGTATAACCTATATACACCTCCATTTGATTCCTATAGAAACAGCTATATAGGAACAACCTTCATTAATCCACTATCCATCCTATCTCATGCCAGTAGTGGTTTTATTCAGTCAAGCCCGTCTAACCCCTGGCACACACACACACACACACACACACACACACACACACACACACACACACACACACACACACACACACACACACACACACACACACACACACACACACACACACACACACAATGGCACAGCACGACAGGCAGCCAGACTGTGATTGGTGTCAGTGTGTGTGTGTGTGTGAGTACCAGTGATTGGCATGTCATTAAGTAGCGTGATATGGCATGGAGCGGGTTGGGGACAGGGCTGGCAGGCAGCACCTCGCCACGGCAACAAGGGAAGGTTAATTAATAAAGCTACAGATGGAGCCTAATTGGATTATGACTCAGTCACCAAGCTGGGGCAAGGAGGGTGTGTGGGTGTGTGTGTGTGTGTGTGTGTGTGTGTGTGTGTGTGTGTGTGTGTGTGTGACAGTGGAGGCTCCTCAGAGGAGGAAAGGGAGGGCCATCCTCCTCAGTGAATTTCATAAAAATACAAATAGTGAAACATTAAAAGTGATCCTTTTTAGATAAAACTATACTAAATATATTCACGTCACCAAATAATTTATTAAAACACACAGTTTTCACAAGCGAAGGGAAAAGGTGAGAGGATGAGAGGGTGTAGATACGAGAAGGAAGTGATCATGCTGTTTGTATGTGGCTGCTACGAAAGTGAACCGATTCTGTTTGTATGTGGCTGCTATGAAAGTGAACCGATTCTGTTTAAAAACGTTACCTGAATTTGTCCAATAGAAACTCTCGTTTGCAACTGTTGGACTAATGATTACACCCTAGATCAGCTAGATGCAGGCAAGAGTATGCAAGACGGTATTGAATGTGTCACTGTCTGTCGCCTTGATTACTCAAACTTCTCTTTCGACCTGTGCACCTACGTTGAAAACTTTTATTCATAGGCTAGGTTGTAGCAACCTCATGATGGGTATAGGGACAATTCGAGTATCATGTAGTAACCTAAACCTATTGCTGTTACATTGAACTAGGTGAGTGGAATATGAATGACAGTCATCCAATATGCTGTAATAGAAATAAGGCCATGCTCATGAAAAAAAGAATCGTTCTCCCTCATCTTAAACGGCACCGTCCGCCACTGGTGTGTGAGAATGAGAATAAAAATGAGTGAACATGTTTTAATGTGTCTGTATCATGCTAGTGTGTGTGTGTGTGTGTATGTGTGTGTGTGTGTGTGTGTGTGTACGTGCACCTATAATAATATGCCATTTAGCAGACGCTTTTATCCAAAGCGACTTACAGTCATGCGTGCATACATTTTTTGTGTATGGATGGTCCCGGGGATCGAACCCACTACCTTGGCGTTACAAGCGCCGTGCTCTACCAGCTGAGCTACAGAGGACCACCTGTACGTGGGTGTGTATTTTTCAGTGTGTGTGCGTGTTAGATCTCACCTGGCGTTGTCTCTGCCGTGGGACTTGATGAAGTTCATGTCTCTGTACTTGGACAGGAAGGCCACCAGCTGGCTGTTGGTCCTGTTAACAACAACCAGGAAGAGATCATTAGAAACCAACCAATCAGTGGAAACAACAGCCAGGAAGTTCATAATTACCAACCAATCAAAGAGAGAGAGGTAGAAACCATATGCCATTTGAAAGGGCAATAGAACAGCTTTTCTCGGTCATCACTTTTCAAGGGTTGTCAAGGATACAAAGATATATTTGTTAAAGGGATAGTTCCCTATAAAAAGCTAAGTATGCCAGCCATTTTCTTGGACTCTACCTCATACAACCGCCACTCACTTTTATGCTCAGTTTGATTTTGGGGTGAACTATTGCTTTAACAGAACATTTGATCATTTATTATTTAACTATACACTATCACTAGGGGCCAGGGTTTTCCAGGTCAGTTGGTCAGGAAAACTACTGACCCTAAGTAGTAAGACAGTAAACATAACATCCATGTAGCAGTTGGCTCAATAACCAACCCCACAGGCACTATACAATACAGTAGTCCAGTCGAGTCAAACCCTTTCTAGGTAGCCCATCCAGGCTAAAGGCTTCTCCTCTGCAGTGCAAGACATCATTGCCACAGTAAAGGTATTCTCAACAATACATATATCTGCATGGTGTAAAGCAGGGTAGGGGGTAGGCTGTCTGGACCTTTAGATGACAGCTCAGTTTTCCTTTCTAAAAGAGCCTAAACTCTCCTAACAAAGCTGGGCTAGCGCAGGCTAAAGGAATGCATATTAATGCCATTTACTGATGAAGGAGCAATTTCACAGCCCCAAGGCTTTCCTTAGCAGATGTAGTGGGACACACACACACACACACACACACACAAACACAGACAACACACACACAGAGCACAGCACAGCGGGGGAAATCGAGGTCACAGCATAAATTTGCCAGAGTTGTGTCATTGTGCCTGAGTGGTCCCCAGTCTGTCCAGTGGGTCTGGTTGGTTTGCTGACTGACTGTCTACCCAAGGGTGCCCTCTCGTCTCTCTGTCACTATGTGTCTGGCTGGATGGCATTCACACACACTGCCACCCAAGCCAGTACCACAGAATCACCAGCCAAGCCCATATCATAGTCTTTAGTAAAGCAGCTGGATAGTTTTTAGTAAAGCAACTAGATAGTCTTTAGTAAAGCAGCTGGATATTCTTTAGTAAAGCAGCTGGATAGTCTTTGGTGAAGCAGCTGGATAGTTTTTAGTGAAGCAGCTGGATAGTCTTTAGTAAAGCAGCTGGATATTCTTTAGTAAAGCAGCTGGATAGTCTTTAGTAAAGCAGCTGGATAGTCTTTAGTAAAGCAGCTGGATAGTCTTTGGTGAAGCAGCTGGATAGTTTTTAGTAAAGCAGCTGGATAGTCTTTAGTAAAGCAGCTGGATATTCTTTAGTGAAAGCTATATAGTATTTATTAAAGCAGCTGGATAGTCTTTATAAAAGCAGCTGGATAGTCTTTATTAAAGCAGCTGGATAGTATTTACTAAAGTAGCTGGATAGTCTTCAGTAAAGCAGCTGGATAGTCTTTAGTAAAGCGGCTGGATAGTCTTTAGTGAAGCAGCTGGATAGTCTTTAGAGAAGCAGCTGGGTAGTCTTTATTGAAGCAGCTGGATAGTCTTTAGTAAAGCAGCTGGATAGTCTTTATTAAAGCAGCTGGATAGTATTTAGTGAAGCAGCTGGATAGTCTTTAGTGAAGCAGCTGGATAGTCTTTAGTAAAGCAGCGGGATAGTCTTTAGTAAAGCAGCGGGATAGTCTTTAGTGATGCAGCTGGATAGTCTTTATTAAAGCAGCTGGATAGTCTTTATTAAAGCAGGAGGTTAGAAAAGAGGATAGAAGCAAGACAACACTGCCTGTCTTGAAGAAGAGAAAAGCCTGGAAAGAGATCCTCGCTCTGGGACAAAACAACCATGTAACCCATCCCTCCCTCCTCCATCCCTCCATTGCAGCCCACCGGGCAGACACACAGACACCACCGCTGGGACGAGGGGGAGAGGGTATTTGGGCTGGGCCTTTCAGGCTCATCCATGTGGACGGGAGGACATCATCAGAGAATTAGACAGGGAATAATGCCTGTCTCTCTCCTCCAGCCTACTGATGGCACCAGCACCAAGCCTAACCCTGCATTCCTTATACTGTAGCAGTGGAGCCTGTGGCCATAGGGTGGATCATAGGAATAATGCCTGTCTCTCTCAGTAGCACCGGACCTAACCCTGCATTCCTTATAGCATTGGTGCTGTATGGCTGTAGCATACTGTAGGGACTGTCCCTTCATTCCTTATACAGTATCAGTGGAGAAGATGACCATAGGGTGGATCATAGCCTGGTTATTATTTTAGTGTGGTACTATGACTCTAGCATAGCCTGGTTATTCTTTTAGTGAGGTACTATGACTGTAGCATAGCCTGGTTATTCTTTTAGTGAGGTACTATGACTGTAGCATACCCTGGTTATTCTTTTAGTGAGGTACTATGACTCTAGCATACCCTGGTTATTCTTTTATTGAGGTACTATGACTGTAGCATAGACTGGTTGGCTTCATTCTACACTCGCATGACAGTTGAATTGAACTGAATTGAAGAGGGCTGTGCAAGGCAAGTATAGTTTGTCACAGAGCTTTCTTCTTCCTTCTTTTTTGATTGTATCACTATACGGCCTTGTAGATGAGCGGGAGTGGATTGAGGGAGTGGACTGATGATCAGTGTGTTGTGGGTTAAAGTATGTAAATATTGTCTAAATGAAGAAACTTGAGTCAAATCCAAGAAGTGGTCCAAAAAAGCTTTTGCAATGCAAGTATATACTATTACATATTATAAATATATACTATTACTGTATGCTATGCCAACATGTAACCTCCCCTCTCTTTCCCCTTCTCTTATTCACTCTCTTCTTTCACTCCCTCTCCCTCCATCTCTCTTCAGATGGGCCTATAAAAACCTCCAGTGTCAGCCCTTTCCTCCACCACATCACCGCCATGCAAATGAAGAGAAGAAGAGGAGACAGACAGGAAGAAAGAAACAGCTCATCAGCACACCACAAACACATTCACTCACACAGTGACAGACGCAAGCGTACACCCACATTATGCAAACACAGGCATACACAACGGCATTATGCACACACACACACACGCACACACACACACGGGCGCACAGGCGCACACACATACACTTGAGCGCACATAGACAGACAGACAGACAAAAAGACAGACAGATACTATCACTTTTATAATCGAACATCAAAATCAGAACTATTCTCCCTGTTCTCACACTATCCCATAATATCTAAGACAAGCACATATCCACATGGCAACAGACTAAAAGTACGCTCTTTCGGAAACATAAATATGTCCCTGAACATTTCCCTAACAGGGTGAATGAAGACAGGGTGTCTCCTGAGCCTGTGTATATAAACCAAACACACGTGTTGGACTATGAAACAACACACTTTCTTTATACCTTCCATTTTAGCTCCAGGTGTTGGACACACAAGGTCCAGTTTCCTTTTTCACAATGGCGATTTCAGCTACTGGTGGCCATCTGGGGCAAGTACAGTGGCAAGAAAAAGTATGTGAACCCTTTGGAATTACCTGGATTTCTGCATTAATTGGTCATAAAATGTGATCTGATCTTCATCTAAGTCACCACAATAGACAAACACAGTGTGCTTAAACTAATAACACACAAATTATTATATTTTCCTTGTCTATATTGAATACATCATTTAAACATTCACAGTGTAGGTTGGAAAAAGTATGTGAACCCCTAGGCTAATGGCTTCTCCAAAAGCTAAATGGCTTCTCCAGCTAACCTGGAGTCCAATCAATGAGACGAGATTGGAGATGTTGGTTAGAGCTGCCCTGCCCTATAAAAAACACTCACAAAATTTGAGTTTGCTATTCACAAGAAGCATTGCCTGATGTGAACCATGCCTTGAACAAAACAGATCTCAGAAGACCTAAGATTAAGAATTGTTGACTTGCTGGAAGGGTTACAAAAGTATCTCTAAAAGTCTTGATGTTCATCAGTCCACGGTAAGACAAATTGTCTATAAATGGAGAAAGTTCAGCACTGTTGCTACTCTCCCTAGGATTGACCGTCATCAACGGAAAAAAGTTTATCAAGACATTTTGCAGGGGAATGTAAGGCTATCTGTCCACCAATTGAAGCTCAACAGAAGTTGAGTGATGCAACAGGACAATGACCCAAAACACAGAAGTAAATCAACAACAGAATGGCTTCAACAGAAGAAAATACGCCTTCTGGAGTGGCCCAGTCAGAGTCCTGACCTCAACCCGATTCAGATGCTGTGGCATGACCTCAAGAGAGCGGTTCACACCAGACATGCCAAGAATATTGCTGAACTGAAACAGTTTTGTAAAGTGGAATGGACCAAAATTCCTCCTGACCGTTGTGCAGGTCTGAGCCGCAACTACAGAAAACATTTGGTTGAAGTTATTGCTGCCAAAGGAGGGTCAACCATTTGTTAAATCCAAGGGTTCACATACTTTTCCCACCCTGCACTGTGAATGTTTACACAGTGTGTTCAATAAAGACATGACAACGTAGGATTGTTTGTGTGTTATTAGTTTAAGCAGACTGTATCTGTCTATTGTGGTGACTTAGATGAAGATCAGATCACATTTTATTACCAATTTATGCAGAAATCCAGGTAATTCCAAAGGGTTCACATACATTTTCTTGCCACTGTATGTGATAGAAGTCTATGAGGGACTAATGTGTGGATCCACATCACAAACCTACCAGCAGACCCTGAGGCCCTACAGGTTCACAAGGGTGTGTACGTGTGGCACTCAGCCCTCGGTGGAATGAGTCAGACACATTTTAAACTCTTCCTCTTCTCTCCGCCTCCAGCGTTCCAACTACCTCCACAGACAGGTGCAGGCCCTGGCCTCCCAGTACCTCAACGTGAGGGTGACCCCCTGGAGGATGGCTACCATCTGGGGCGGTGCCAAACACACACAAACACACACACACTAACCACCTGTTGGGAAGTCAATACATATTGACCAAGGGGCAATTAACATGTAATCAGTTCACCATGTAACCTATTCAACTGAGTAAGTAAGCCAGGACAGGGATTGGAATTCGGGGGGAACAAATGTGTAATCACATTAAGAAGAACCGGAGATCTACTGTAATTGATCTATTTAAGTTTTTTAGCTAGGGTCTTTGTTGTAAGTCTGCAGTGATTGTATAGTGATTGTGACTGTATGGATTCCTCGAGGGCCTATGGGGTTATATAGCCGTGTGTGTCTACTGTCTGATAGCCATTCAGACTTTTAGTACTGTTTGCATCTCTTCATAATGGCTCATTTTAAAGAGTGTATAAACTGTACATTATAATTACACAACAAAGGACTATCAGTAGAATCTCTCAATATTTTTTATCCATATGACCAAACTGGTGTTCAAAGTGTTCAGAGTAATTTCATGTCAGGTCAAACAGAGAAGTGAGCAAGTGAAGTAGTATTTCCTCTCTGTCTGACTCCTGGCCACTCACCCCTAAACAGCTTGACTGTTTCGAAGGAGAAGAGGCACAAGACGTTCCAGTAAAACCAATTGCTGTCAACACAGCTGCTGCTACTTCCGTACTTAAATATATACAGTGCATTCGGAAAGTATTCAGACCCCTTCCCTTTTTCCACTTTGTTACGTTACAGCCTTATTCTAAAATTGATTAAATAACAAAGTGTCCTCATCAATCTACACATGATACCCCATAATGACAAAGTGAAAACAGGTTTGTAGAAATGCTTGCTAATTTATTACAAATAAAAAACAGAAATACCTTATTTACATAAGAATTCAGACCCTTTGCTATTGAGCTCAGGTGCATCCTGTTTCCATTGATCATCCTTGAAATGTTTCTACAACTTGATTGGAGTCCACCTGTTGTAAATTCAATTGATTGTACATGATTTGGAAAGACACACACCTGTCTATATAAGGTCCCACAGTTGACAATGCATGTCAGAGCAAAAACCAAGCCATGAAAGGAATTGTCCGTAGAGTTCCGAGACAGGATTGTGTCGAGGCACAGATCTGGGGAAGGGTACCAAAACATTTCTGCAGCATTGAAGGTCCCCAAAAACACAGTGGCCTCCATCATTCTTAAATGGAAGAAGTTTGGAACCACCAAGATTCTTCCTAAAGCTGGCCGCCCGGCGAAACTGAGCAATCGGAGGAGAAGGGCCTTGGTCAGGGAGGTGACCAATAACCCAATGGTCACTCTGACAGAGCTCTAGAGTTCCTCTGTGGATATGGGAGAACCTTCTAGAAGGGCAACCATCTCTGCAGCATTCCACCAATCAGGCCTTTATGGTAGAGTGGCCAGACAGAAGCCACTCCTCAGTAAAAGGCACATGACAGCCCGCTTGGAGTTTGCCAAAAGGCACCTAAAGGACTCTCAGACCATGAGAAACAAGATTCTCTGGTCTGATGAAACCAAGATTGAACTCTTTGGCCTGAATGCCAAGCGTCACATCTGGAGGAAAACCGGCACCATCCCTACGATGAACCATGATGGTGCCAGCATCATGCTGTGGGGATGTTTTTCAGTGGCAGGGACTTGGAGACTAGTCAGGATCGAGGGAAAGATGAAGTGCTCAGGACCTCAGACTGGGCCGAAGCAGGAGTGGCTTCAGGACAAGTCTCTGAATGTTCTTGAGTGGCCCAGCCAGAGCCCGGACTTGAACCCAATCTAACATCTCTGGAGATACCTGAAAATAGCTGTGCAGCGACACTCCCCATCCAACCTTTGCAGAGAAGAATGGGAAAAACTCCCCAAATACAGGTGTGTCAAGCTTGTAGTGTCATACCCAAGAAGACTCGAGGCTGTAATCGCTACCAAAGGTTCTTCAACAAAGTACTGAGTAAAGGGTCTGAATACTTATGTAAATGTGAAATTTAAGTTGTTTATTTTTAATACATTTGCAAAAATTTCTAAAAACCTGTTTTTGCTTTTTCATTATGGGGTATTGTGTGTAGATTGATCAGGGAAATAGAATAAGGCTGTAACGTAACAAAATGTGGAAAAAGTCAAGGGGTCTGAATAATTTCCCAATGCACAGTAGGTCAACTATCTGGAAAACCTTGCCCCTCCACCCAAGTCACGTGGGATCCTGACGTTAATTAAGAAGTCCCAGCTCCAGTCGGTCATGGTGATCAGGTCGGACATACTGCTAGCCTCTACCCCCCTGTCACCTCCACCCCAGTCACCTGATGGGGTAGTCTGCAGCGCTGAGGTTGATGAAGAAGTCCCAGCTCCAGTCGGTCATGGTGATGAGGTCTGCCATGCTACGGAGGTACATTGTGAGCAGGCTGGCACCGCCCCAGATGGTAGCCATCCTCCAGGGCGTCACCCTCACGTTGGGGTACTGGGAGGCCAGGGCCTGCACCTGTCTGTGGAGGTAATTGGAACGCTGGAGGGGGAGAGAAGAGGAAGAGTTTAAAACATGTGTCAAACTCATTCCACGGAGGGCTGAGTGTCTGCAGGTTTTTGCTCCACCCTTGGACTTGATTGATGAATTAAGGTCACTGATTAGTAAGGAACTCCCCTCACCTGGTTATGTAGGTCTTACTTGAAAGGAAAATCAAAAAACCAGTAGACACTAGGCCCTCCATGTAATGAGTTTGACACCCCTGGTTTAAGACAATATCCTACGTATAGGATAAGGGTATAGACCAGGGCTCTCCAACCCTGTTCCTGGAGAGCTACCGTCCTGTAGGTTTTCACTCCAACCCCAATCTAGCACACCTGATTCCAGGGCCGGTCCTTGACGTCTATGATTGGTGATCCGGACCGGACCAAAAACCAAAGTCTGTGGATGTGGAAATCAAGGATGGTCCGGAAGACGTCGGCGTCGGTCTATGCTTACTGTGGTGTAGCCTACAGTGTTGTCTGAAATTGCATTTCATGAATGCCCATCTATGTGGTAAGCCTACCGTTTGTAAAACACCAAAAAACGTTGTCCGGACAGGACCAAAAAAAGATGTCCAAAAGACGTCGGCTCGTGCTTACTGGGGTGTAGCCTACGACATCAGCCAACAATGGAATTTTATGAATGCCCATCCATTTGGTAGGCCACCATTTGTAAAACAGGCCATTGCATTGGCTTTATTAGTCCTGATTCCTGTGACTAATCAATTTGGCTATTTAAGCTCTGAATATCAGCTAGTAGCTTCCCAACTTTATCAGGAGTTATCACGAGCCTATTTGCAATGCGTTTACACAGCGGGAAATGGAGAAGTATTTTTTTCTGCTATGATCAGCTTGTCAAAAATTGACGGATACAAACTTGAAACCACTGATCATGACAACGGGGTGAAACTCCTGGACAACAGTTGTGATTGTCCATTTCATATTGTCCATCTTACTTTGACCTGTCCTGTTTTTAGGATATGTTGTTTGTTAACATGACAGCTCTTTTTTTATTTGATTGAGCACCATTTAGGTTAGACTATTTGATCGGAGAAACATTATGTAAAATGAGCTGTCATGCATGATGTAAAAAGTGTCCGTTTCATTACATTGTCATACATTTTATCTCCAGCCTGTAGGCTATAGAAGGCCACATTCTCTTTCTACCATATTCTATATCTGCTACATGATTTATGTTAGATAATTGTTTTGACGGAACGTTGTTGGAGCGCTGCAGAGATGCGTCTCTCCAACAGCACGCTGGAGAGGCGCAGTGGGAATGGACAAGCAAAATATTTTGCTCCCCTTCCTGTGACAAAGTGGCCGCTGCTTATCAAAGGGCGGCATCAGCGCTCACCTAAAAAGCCCATATGCCACTGGTTGAGAGAAATTGTCACTGTTTTTTGTGAGGTTTTATGTGTTGTTGTTGGAGGTGAGTCTTGGTCAGTTTAGCTCAGAAACTGCAGCCCTCGTCAATCTGCTGTCATAGGAGGCCGCCTAATCCTGCCGTGCCTGATTCTATTAATTAGCTGCTTGAAAAGCTGAACCAGGTTAGTTACAACTGGGGTTGGAGTAAAAACCTACAGGAGGGTGGCTCTCCAGGAACAGGGTTGGAGAGCCCTGGTCTCGGGTAAATGCCACCATTAGTCTCTTCTCTGGGTTATCAGTTGATAGAGCTAAGGGAATGGTTGTATTTAAAAAACAATTGATTTACGCAGGCAATCTTCTAATGTTAGGTGCCTGCCCTGGTCTACAGTATGTAAATGTACTGGAAGTAGTAGAGGCAGTGGTGGTATTTAGTCTAAGGTGGATTGTACTGGTTTACAGGACCTTGTCTACATTGATGAGTAAAAGTACTTCACAGTAGTGCAAGGGCAGGCAGTTTATTGTGATTTTAAAGTGATTTATGGTGGGTTATAAAGGGTGTATCATACCTGGTCTACATGTACAGTGAGGGAAAAAAGTATTTGATCCCCTGCTGATTTTGTACGTTTGCCCACTGACAAAGACATGATCAGTCTATAATTTTAATGGTAGGTTTATTTGAACATTGAGAGACAGAATAACAACAAAAAAATCCAGAAAAACGTATGTCAAAAATGTTATAAATTGATTTGCATTTTAATGAGAGAAATAAGTATTTGACCCCTCTGCAAAACATGACTTAGTACTTAGTACTGGCAATCACAGAGGTCAGACATTTCTTGTAGTTGGCCACCAGGTTTGCACACATCTCAGGAGGGATTTTGTTCCACTGCTCTTTGCAGATCTTCTCCAAGTCATTAAGGTTTCGAGGCTGACGTTCGGCAACTCGAACCTTCAGCTCCCTCCACAGATTTTCTATGGGATTAAGGTCTGGAGACTGGCTAGGCCTCTCCAGGACCTTAATGTGCTTCTTCTTGAGCCACTCTTTTGTTGCCTTGGCCGTGTGTTTTGGGTCATTGTCATGCTCGAATACCCATCCACGACCCATTTTCAATGCTGTGGCTGAGGGAAGGAGGTTCTCACCCAAGATTTGACGGTACATGGCCCCGTCCATCGTCCCTTTGATGCAGTGAAGTTGTTCTGTCCCCTTAGCAGAAAAACACCCCCAAAGCATAATGTTTCCACCTCCATGTTTGACGGTGGGGATGGTGTTCTTGGGGTCATAGGTAGCATTCCTCCTCCTCCAAACACGGCGAGTTGAGTTGATGCCAAAGAGCTCCATTTTGGTCTCATCTGACCACAACACTTTCACCCAGTTCTCCTCTGAATCATTCAGATGTTCATTGGCAAACTTCAGACGGGCCTGTATATGTGCTTTCTTGAGCAGGGGGACCTTGCGGGCGCTGCAGGATTTCAGTCCTTCACGGCGTAGTGTGTTACCAATTGTTTTCTTGGTGACTATGGTCCCAGCTGCCTTGAGATCATTGACAAGATCCTCCCGTGTAGTTCTGGGCTGATTCCTCACCTTTCTTCCATTTGCGAATAATCGCACCAACTGTTGTCACCTTCTCACCAAGCTGCTTGGCGATGGTCTTGTAGCCCATTCCAGCCTTGTGTAGGTCTACAATCTTGTCCCTGACATCCTTGGAGAGCTCTTTGGTCTTTGCCATGGTGGAGAGTTTGGAATCTGATTGATTGCTCCTGTGGACAGGTGTCTTTTATACAGGTAACAAACTGAGATTAGGAGCACTCCCTTTAAGAGTGTGTTCCTAATCTCAGCTCGTTACCTGTATAAAAGACATCTGGGAGCCAGAAATCTTTCTGATTGAGAGGGGGTGAAATACTTATTTCCCTCATTTAAAATTCAAATCAATTTATAACATTTTTGACATGCGTTTTTCTGGAGTTTTTTGTTGTTATTCTGTCTCTCACTGTTTAAAAAACCTACCATTAAAATTATAGACTGATCATTTCTTTGTCAGTGGGCAAACGTACAAAATAAGCAGGGGATCAAATACTTTTTTCCCTCACTGTATATAGTAGTAGTAGTGTGAGGTGATAGATGGTAGTCTATAGTCTTACCTGGTCTATATGTATATAGTAGTAGTGTGAGGTGGTAGATGGTAGTCTATAGTCTTACCTGGTCTATATGTATATAGTAGTAGTGTGAGGTGGTAGATGGTAGTCTATAGTCTGGTCTATATGTATATAGTAGTAGTGTGAGGTGGTAGATGGTAGTCTATAGTCTTACCTGGTCTATATGTATATAGTAGTAGTGTGAGGTGTGGTAGATGGTAGTCTATAGTCTGGTCTATATGTATATAGTAGTAGTGTGAGGTGGTAGATGGTAGCCTATAGTCTTACCTGGTCTATATGTATATAGTAGTAGTGTGAGGTGGTAGCTGGTAGTCTATAGTCTTACCTGGTCTATATGTATATAGTAGTAGTGTGAGGTGGTAGATGGTAGCCTATAGTCTTACCTGGTCTATATGTATATAGTAGTAGTGTGAGGTGGTAGATGGTAGCCTATAGTCTTACCTGGTCTATATGTATATAGTAGTAGTGTGAGGTGGTAGATGGTAGTCTATAGTCTGGTCTATATGTATATAGTAGTAGTGTGAGGTGGTAGATGGTAGTCTATAGTCTGGTCTATATGTATATAGTAGTAGTGTGAGGTGGTAGATGGTAGCCTATAGTCTTACCTGGTCTATATGTATATAGTAGTAGTGTGAGGTGGTAGATGGTAGTCTATAGTCTGGTCTATATGTATATAGTAGTAGTGTGAGGTGGTAGATGGTAGTCTATAGTCTTACCTGGTCTATATGTATATAGTAGTAGTGTGAGGTGGTAGATGGTAGTCTATAGTCTTCCGGTCTATATGTATATAGTAGTAGTGTGAGGTGGTAGATGGTAGTCTATAGTTCTGGTCTATATGTATATAGTAGTAGTGTGAGGTGGTAGATGGTAGCCTATAGTCTTCCGGTCTATATGTATATAGTAGTAGTGTGAGGTGGTAGATGGTAGCCTATAGTCTTACGGTCTATATGTATATAGTAGTAGTGTGAGGTGGTAGATGGTAGTCTATAGTCTGGTCTATATGTATATAGTAGTAGTGTGAGGTGGTAGATGGTAGCCTATAGTCTTACCTGGTCTATATGTATATAGTAGTAGTGTGAGGTGGTAGATGGTAGTCTATAGTCTTACCTGGTCTATATGTATATAGTAGTAGTGTGAGGTGGTAGATGGTAGTCTATAGTCTTACTGGTCTATATGTATATAGTAGTAGTGTGAGGTGGTAGATGGTAGTCTATAGTCTCTGGTCTATATGTATATAGTAGTAGTATGAGGTGGTAGATGGTAGCCTATAGTCTTACCTGGTCTATATGTATATAGTAGTAGTGTGAGGTGGTAGATGGTAGTCTATAGTCTTACCTGGTCTATATGTATATAGTAGTAGTGTGAGGTGGTAGCTGGTAGCCTATAGTCTTACCTGGTCTATATGTATATAGTAGTAGTGTGAGGTGGTAGATGGTAGTCTATAGTCTGGTCTATATGTATATAGTAGTAGTGTGAGGTGGTAGATCGTAGTCTATAGTCTGGTCTATATGTATATAGTAGTAGTGTGAGGTGGTAGATGGTAGTCTATAGTCTTACCTGGTCTATATGTATATAGTAGTAGTGTGAGGTGGTAGATGGTAGTCTATAGTCTTACCTGGTCTATATGTATATAGTAGTAGTGTGAGGTGGTAGATGGTGGTCTATAGTCTGGTCTATATGTATATAGTAGTAGTGTGAGGTGTGGTAGATGGTAGTCTATAGTCTATAGTCTGGTCTATATGTATATAGTAGTAGTGTGAGGTGGTAGATGGTAGCCTATAGTCTTACCTGGTCTATATGTATATAGTAGTAGTGTGAGGTGGTAGATGGTAGCCTATAGTCTTACCTGGTCTATATGTATATAGTAGTAGTGTGAGGTGGTAGATGGTAGTCTATAGTCTTACCTGGTCTATATGTATATAGTAGTAGTGTGAGGTGGTAGATGGTAGTCTATAGTCTGGTCTATATGTATATAGTAGTAGTGTGAGGTGGTAGATGGTAGTCTATAGTCTGGTCTATATGTATATAGTAGTAGTGTGAGGTATGGTAGATGGTAGTCTATAGTCTTACCTGGTCTATATGTATATAGTAGTAGTGTGAGGTATGGTAGATGGTAGTCTATAGTATGGTCTATATGTATATAGTAGTAGTGTGAGGTGGTAGATGGTAGCCTATAGTCTTACCTGGTCTATATGTATATAGTAGTAGTGTGAGGTGGTAGATGGTAGCCTATAGTCCTGGTCTATATGTATATAGTAGTAGTGTGAGGTGGTAGATGGTAGCCTATAGTCTTACCTGGTCTATATGTATATAGTAGTAGTGTGAGGTGGTAGATGGTAGCCTATAGTCTTACCTGGTCTATATGTATATAGTAGTAGTGTGAGGTGGTAGATGGTAGCCTATAGTCTTACCTGGTCTATATGTATATAGTAGTAGTGTGAGGTGGTAGATGGTAGTCTATAGTCTTCCTGGTCTATATGTATATAGTAGTAGTGTGAGGTGGTAGATGGTAGTCTATAGTCTTCGGTCTATATGTATATAGTAGTAGTGTGAGGTGGTAGATGGTAGTCTATAGTCTTACCTGGTCTATATGTATATAGTAGTAGTGTGAGGTGGTAGATGGTAGTCTATAGTCTTCTGGTCTATATGTATATAGTAGTAGTGTGAGGTGGTAGATGGTAGTCTATAGTCTTACCTGGTCTATATGTATATAGTAGTAGTGTGAGGTGGTAGATGGTAGTCTATAGTCTTACCTGGTCTATATGTATATAGTAGTAGTGTGAGGTGGTAGATGGTAGCCTATAGTCTTACCTGGTCTATATGTATATAGTAGTAGTGTGAGGTGGTAGATGGTAGTCTATAGTCTTACCTGGTCTATATGTATATAGTAGTAGTGTGAGGTGGGTAGATGGTAGTCTATAGTCTTACCTGGTCTATATGTATATAGTAGTAGTGTGAGGTGGTAGATGGTAGTCTATAGTCTACTGGTCTATATGTATATAGTAGTAGTGTGAGGTGGTAGATGGTAGTCTATAGTCTCGGTCTATATGTATATAGTAGTAGTGTGAGGTGGTAGATGGTAGTCTATAGTCTTACCTGGTCTATATGTATATAGTAGTAGTGTGAGGTGGTAGATGGTAGTCTATAGTCTTACCTGGTCTATATGTATATAGTAGTAGTGTGAGGTGGTAGATGGTAGTCTATAGTCTCTGGTCTATATGTATATAGTAGTAGTGTGAGGTGGTAGATGGTAGCCTATAGTCTTACCTGGTCTATATGTATATAGTAGTAGTGTGAGGTGGTAGATGGTAGCCTATAGTCTTACCTGGTCTATATGTATATAGTAGTAGTGTGAGGTGGTAGCTGGTAGTCTATAGTCTTACCTGGTCTATATGTATATAGTAGTAGTGTGAGGTGGTAGATGGTAGTCTATAGTCTCCGGTCTATATGTATATAGTAGTAGTGTGAGGTGGTAGATGGTAGTCTATAGTCTTACCTGGTCTATATGTATATAGTAGTAGTGTGAGGTGGTAGATGGTAGTCTATAGTCTTACCTGGTCTATATGTATTTATTATAGTAGTAGTGTGAGGGGTAGATGGTAGTCTATAGTCTGGTCTATATGTATATAGTAGTAGTGTGAGGTGGTAGATGGTAGTCTATAGTCTTACCTGGTCTATATGTATATAGTAGTAGTGTGAGGTGGTAGATGGTAGTCTATAGTCTTCTGGTCTATATGTATATAGTAGTAGTGTGAGGTGGTAGATGGTAGTCTATAGTCTTACCGGTCTATATGTATATAGTAGTAGTGTGAGGTGGTAGATGGTAGCCTATAGTCTTACGGTCTATATGTATATAGTAGTAGTGTGAGGTGGTAGATGGTAGCCTATAGTCTTACCTGGTCTATATGTATATAGTAGTAGTGTGAGGTGGTAGATGGTAGTCTATAGTCTTACCTGGTCTATATGTATATAGTAGTAGTGTGAGGTGTGGTAGCTGGTAGTCTATAGTCTTACCTGGTCTATATGTATATAGTAGTAGTGTGAGGTGGTAGATGGTAGCCTATAGTCTTACCTGGTCTATATGTATATAGTAGTAGTGTGAGGTGTGGTAGATGGTAGTCTATAGTCTGGTCTATATGTATATAGTAGTAGTGTGAGGTGGTAGATGGTAGCCTATAGTCTTACCTGGTCTATATGTATATAGTAGTAGTGTGAGGTGTGGTAGATGGTAGTCTATAGTCTTACCTGGTCTATATGTATATAGTAGTAGTGTGAGGTGGTAGATGGTAGTCTATAGTCTGGTCTATATGTATATAGTAGTAGTGTGAGGTGTGGTAGATGGTAGTCTATAGTCTTACCTGGTCTATATGTATATAGTAGTAGTGTGAGGTGGTAGATGGTAGTCTATAGTCTTACCTGGTCTATATGTATATAGTAGTAGTGTGAGGTGGTAGCTGGTAGTCTATAGTCTGGTCTATATGTATATAGTAGTAGTGTGAGGTGGTAGATGGTAGCCTATAGTCTTACCTGGTCTATATGTATATAGTAGTAGTGTGAGGTGGTAGATGGTAGTCTATAGTCTTACCTGGTCTATATGTATATAGTAGTAGTGTGAGGTGGTAGCTGGTAGTCTATAGTCTTCCGGTCTATATGTATATAGTAGTAGTGTGAGGTGGTAGATGGTAGCCTATAGTCTCTGGTCTATATGTATAGTAGTGTGGTGTGGTAGTCTATATATATAGTAGTGTGAGGTGGTAGATGGTAGTCTATAGTCTTACCTGGTCTATATGTATATAGTAGTAGTGTGAGGTGGTAGATGGTAGTCTATAGTCTGGTCTATATGTATATAGTAGTAGTGTGAGGTGTGGTAGATGGTAGTCTATAGTCTTACCTGGTCTATATGTATATAGTAGTAGTGTGAGGTGGTAGATGGTAGTCTATAGTCTGGTCTATATGTATATAGTAGTAGTGTGAGGTGGTAGATGGTAGTCTATAGTCTGGTCTATATGTATATAGTAGTAGTGTGAGGTGGTAGATGGTAGTCTATAGTCTGGTCTATATGTATATAGTAGTAGTGTGAGGTGGTAGATGGTAGTCTATAGTCTGGTCTATATGTATATAGTAGTAGTGTGAGGTGGTAGATGGTAGTCTATAGTCTGGTCTATATGTATATAGTAGTAGTGTGAGGTGGTAGATGGTAGTCTATAGTCTGGTCTATATGTATATAGTAGTAGTGTGAGGTGGTAGATGGTAGTCTATAGTCTTACCTGGTCTATATGTATATAGTAGTAGTGTGAGGTGGTAGATGGTAGTCTATAGTCTGGTCTATATGTATATAGTAGTAGTGTAAGGTGGTAGATGGTAGCCTATAGTCTTACCTGGTCTATATGTATATAGTAGTAGTGTGAGGTGGTAGATGGTAGCCTAAAGTCTTACCTGGTCTATATGTATATAGTAGTAGTGTGAGGTGTGGTAGCTGGTAGTCTATAGTCTTACCTGGTCTATATGTACAGTGGGGGAAAAAAGCATTTAGTCAGCCACCAATTGTGAAAGTTCTCCCACTTAAAAAGATGAGAGAGGCCTGTAATTTTCATCATAGGTACACGTCAACTATGACAGTCAAAATGAGATTTTTTTTTCCAGAAAATCACATTGTAGGATTTCTAATGAATTTATTTGCAAATTATGGTGGAAAATAAGTATTTGGTCAATAACAAAAGTTTCTCAATACTTTGTTATATACCCTTTGTTGGCAATGACACAGGTCAAACGTTTTCTGTAAGTCTTCATAAGGTTTTCACACACTGTTGCTGGTACTTTGGCCCATTCCTCCATGCAGATCTCCTCTAGAGCAGTGATGTTTTGGGGCTGTCGCTGGGCAACACAGACTTTCAACTCCCTCCAAAGATTTTCTATGGGGTTGAGATCTGGAGACTGGCTAGGCCACTCCAGGACCTTGAAATGCTTCTTACGAAGCCACTCCTTCGTTGCCCGGGAGGTGTGTTTGGGATCATTGTCATGCTGAAAGACCCAGCAACGTTTCATCTTCAATGCCCTTGCTGATGGAAGGAGGTTTTCACTCAAAATACTCACGATAAATGGCCCCATTCATTCTTTCCTTTACACGGATCAGTCGTCCTGGTCCCTTTGCAGAAAAACAGCCCCAAAGCATGATGTTTCCACCCCCATGCTTCACAGTAGGTATGGTGTTCTTTGGATGCAACTCAGCATTCTTTGTCCTCCAAACACGACGAGTTGAGTTTTTACCAAAGAGTTCTATTTTGGTTTCATCTGACCATATGACATTCTCCCAATCCTCTTCTGGATCATCCAAATGCACTCTAGCAAACTTCAGACGGGCCTGGACATGTACTGGCTTAAGCAGGGGGACATGTCTGGCACTGCAGGATTTGAGTCCCTGGCGGCGTAGTGTGTTACTGATGGTAGGCTTTGTTACTTTGGTCCCAGCTCTCTGCAGGTCATTCACTAGGTCCCCCTGTGTGGTTCTGGGATTTTTGCTCACCGTTCTTGTGATCATTTTGACCCCACAGGGTGAGATCTTGCGTGGAGCCCCAGATCGAGGGAGATTATCAGTGGTCTTGTATGTCTTCCATTTCCTAATAATTGCTCCCACAGTTGATTTCTTCAAACCAAGCTGCTTACCTATTGCAGATTCAGTCTTCCCAGCCTGGTGCAGGTCTACAATTTTGTTTCTGGTGTCCTTTGACAGCTCTTTGGTCTTGGCCATAGTGGAGTTTGGAGTGTGACTGTTTGAGGTTGTGGACAGGTGTCTTTTATACTGATAACAAGTTCAAACAGGTGCCAGTAATACAGGTAACGAGTGGAGGACAGAGGAGCCTCTTAAAGAAGAAGTTACAGGTCTGTGAGAGCCAGAAATCTTGCTTGTTTGTAGGTGACCAAATACTTATTTCCACCATAATTTGCAAATAAATTCATAAAAAATCCTACAATGTGATTTTCTGGATTTTTTTTCTCAATTTGTCTGTCATAGTTGACGTGTACCTATGATGGAAATTACAGGCCTCTCTCATCTTTTTAAGTGGAAGAACTTGCACAATTGGTGGCTGACTAAATACTTTTTTCCCCCACTGTATATAGTAGTAGTGTGAGGTGGTAGATGGTAGTCTATAGTCTGGTCTATATGTATATAGTAGTAGTGTGAGGTGGTAGATGGTAGTCTATAGTCTGGTCTATATGTATATAGTAGTAGTGTGAGGTGGTAGATGGTAGTCTATAGTCTGGTCTATATGTATATAGTAGTAGTGTGAGGTGGTAGATGGTAGTCTATAGTCTGGTCTATATGTATATAGTAGTAGTGTGAGGTGGTAGATGGTAGTCTATAGTCTGGTCTATATGTATATAGTAGTAGTGTGAGGTGGTAGATGGTAGTCTATAGTCTGGTCTATATGTATATAGTAGTAGTGTGAGGTGGTAGATGGTAGTCTATAGTCTTACCTGGTCTATATGTATATAGTAGTAGTGTGAGGTGGTAGATGGTAGTCTATAGTCTGGTCTATATGTATATAGTAGTAGTGTGAGGTGGTAGATGGTAGTCTATAGTCTGGTCTATATGTATATAGTAGTAGTGTGAGGTGGTAGATGGTAGTCTATAGTCTTACCTGGTCTATATGTATATAGTAGTAGTGTGAGGTGGTAGATGGTAGCCTATAGTCTTACCTGGTCTATATGTATATAGTAGTAGTGTGAGGTGGTAGATGGTAGCCTATAGTCTTACCTGGTCTATATGTATATAGTAGTAGTGTGAGGTGGTAGATGGTAGTCTATAGTCTGGTCTATATGTATATAGTAGTAGTGTGAGGTGGTAGATGGTAGCCTATAGTCTTACCTGGTCTATATGTATATAGTAGTAGTGTGAGGGTAGATGGTAGCTTGCTACCTGGTCATGTATATAGTAGTGAGGTGGTAGCTGGTAGTCTTAGTCTGGTCTATATGTATATAGTAGTAGTGTGAGGTGGTAGATGGTAGCCTATAGTCTTACCTGGTCTATATGTATATAGTAGTAGTGTGAGGTGGTAGATGGTAGCCTATAGTCTTACCTGGTCTATATGTATATAGTAGTAGTGTGAGGTGGTAGATGGTAGCCTATAGTCTTACCTGGTCTATATGTATATAGTAGTAGTGTGAGGTGGTAGATGGTAGTCTATAGTCTGGTCTATATGTATATAGTAGTAGTGTGAGGTGGTAGATGGTAGCCTATAGTCTTACCTGGTCTATATGTATATAGTAGTAGTGTGAGGTGGTAGATGGTAGCCTATAGTCTTACCTGGTCTATATGTATATAGTAGTAGTGTGAGGTGGTAGATGGTAGCCTATAGTCTTACCTGGTCTATATGTATATAGTAGTAGTGTGAGGTGGTAGATGGTAGCCTATAGTCTTACCTGGTCTATATGTATAGTAGTAGTAGAGTGAGGTGGTAGATGGTAGTCTATAGTCTTACCTGGTCTATATGTATATAGTAGTAGTGTGAGGTGGTAGCTGGTAGCCTATAGTCTGGTCTATATGTATATAGTAGTAGTGTGAGGTGGTAGCTGGTAGTCTATAGTCTGGTCTATATGTATATAGTAGT
This sequence comes from Coregonus clupeaformis, assembly GCF_020615455.1. Lineage (NCBI taxonomy): Eukaryota > Metazoa > Chordata > Actinopteri > Salmoniformes > Salmonidae > Coregonus > Coregonus clupeaformis. The sequence goes on along the minus strand of NC_059211.1, from coordinate 1,623,674 downwards.
AGTGTGAGGTGGTAGATGGTAGTCTATAGTCTGGTCTATATGTATATAGTAGTAGTGTGAGGTGGTAGATGGTAGCCTATAGTCTTACCTGGTCTATATGTATATAGTAGTAGTGTGAGGTGGTAGATGGTAGCCTATAGTCTTACCTGGTCTATATGTATATAGTAGTAGTGTGAGGTGGTAGATGGTAGCCTATAGTCTTACCTGGTCTATATGTATATAGTAGTAGTGTGAGGTGGTAGATGGTAGCCTATAGTCTTACCTGGTCTATATGTATATAGTAGTAGTGTGAGGTGGTAGATGGTAGTCTATAGTCTTACCTGGTCTATATGTATATAGTAGTAGTGTGAGGTGGTAGCTGGTAGTCTATAGTCTGGTCTATATGTATATAGTAGTAGTGTGAGGTGGTAGATGGTAGCCTATAGTCTTACCTGGTCTATATGTATATAGTAGTAGTGTGAGGTGGTAGATGGTAGTCTATAGTCTGGTCTATATGTATATAGTAGTAGTGTGAGGTGGTAGATGGTAGCCTATAGTCTTACCTGGTCTATATGTATATAGTAGTAGTGTGAGGTGGTAGAGGGTAGCCTATAGTCTTACCTGGTCTATATGTATATAGTAGTAGTGTGAGGTGGTAGATGGTAGTCTATAGTCTTACCTGGTCTATATGTATATAGTAGTAGTGTGAGGTGGTAGATGGTAGCCTATAGTCTTACCTGGTCTATATGTATATAGTAGTAGTGTGAGGTGGTAGAGGGTAGCCTATAGTCTTACCTGGTCTATATGTATATAGTAGTAGTGTGAGGTGGTAGATGGTAGCCTATAGTCTTACCTGGTCTATATGTATATAGTAGTAGTGTGAGGTGGTAGATGGTAGCCTATAGTCTTACCTGGTCTATATGTATATAGTAGTAGTGTGAGGTGGTAGATGGTAGTCTATAGTCTGGTCTATATGTATATAGTAGTAGTGTGAGGTGGTAGATGGTAGCCTATAGTCTTACCTGGTCTATATGTATATAGTAGTAGTGTGAGGTGTGGTAGATGGTAGCCTATAGTCTTACCTGGTCTATATGTATATAGTAGTAGTGTGAGGTGGTAGATGGTAGCCTATAGTCTTACCTGGTCTATATGTATATAGTAGTAGTGTGAGGTGTGGTAGATGGCCTTGAAGAGTCTTTGGAACTGTCGTGAGGCTCTGCCGTGGACCACCAGGACGAAGGCTATCCTGACAGGGGCCGACGGGGGGCCCTCTGACGAGTCCTCCTCCCACGCCACGTTGGCATTGGCCTTACCTGGACAACACAACAATAACATACAGAGACAGGTTTTTAGTCATTCATACAGAAAATAAAATATGTACCTGTATGTAGAACTATCTTACGAGTCTTCCTCCCAGACGTTGGCATTAGCCTTACGTGGATAGACACAATAATAACACATTAGGTTTCATCGGCTATACTTCATACACTGTGAGGTATACTGAACATGTGCTGCAGTAACTCCAAAGATGAAGAAGACGAAGACGAAGACGAAGAAGATATTACAAGGAGATGAGTTTCATTCAGTATGTGACATTGGCGTTATTTGAACCACGACTGGTCCTCTGTAGCTCAGCTGGTAGAGCACGGCGCTTGTAACGCCAAGGTAGTGGGTTCGATCCCCGGGACCACCCATATTCAAAAATGTATGCACGCATGACTGTAAGTCGCTTTGGATAAAAGCGTCTGCTAAATGGCATATTATATTATTATTATATTATATGACAAGCAAGGCCACAAGATGGGAATAGGAATCCTAGAACCATTCCTTTGGGTTTGGGGTGGAGTTCACTTGATAGTGTGTCATCATTGCTCTGTACCACACTCCCAAAATAAGACTTGGAAGTAAGTAGACAATAAACACAACACAAACAATTCCAGCTCTCTCCAGAAACCATTCTAAAAGCCACACAGATCCATATAGTGGTGGCTTTCATTCTAATACTAAACGCCTTAACAAATGACTTCCGCTCAGAGCCTCTCCCTTGGTTTTGTATTATGTTCTCCATCAGCAAATAAGTACTAGAGGAATACAATCCAACACCATTATTACATACAGTGGTTGTTTTGTGTTCAAAGGGCCTATGGAATTACAGGAAACACAGCGCTTTATTGAGACGTTATGTTTGTTGACGACAGAGAGGATGAGGTTGTTCAGGAGATAATGACAGTAATCTGGTCCTCTGTGTTGTGAGGGAAGGGGACTTGGTTTCCCAGAGGGCAGTGGGGGACAATGTCACGACTCGCTATGGTCCCTGAATGGGCAGAAAAGAGGGGAGAAGATGGTGGGTGCTTTCACCCTCTTAGGGTGTGCTGTCCCTGGGGTAAAAAGATCACAAGGTGCCCCTCCCCTTCTGGCTCTTTCTTCCTTGTGTCTGGACAAGCTAGGCTCCTACTGCTGTCCTGTAATTATCTCAATTGAAGGGAAGGACCCTTTTCTGGCTTGTATTTAAAGGCTAACAACAGGGGCGGGGCTACAGACATGCTCCCGTGACTCCAATTGGCCATGCCTCCTGTCCTTCCCTCAATCATCCAATTCTCCCCAGGAATGATCGTTTTATTCATAGTTTGGTTACTATGAATCCTGGTTATTCATATTGAGTATTGAATGTAATGTGGTTGGAAAAGTGTGAGTGTGTGTGTGAAAGAGAGAGCGTGTGTGTGTCTGTGTGTGTGTGTTACTATGAAGCCTGGCTGTGCCTATGGGATATTTAATGTGAATGTGGTTGGTTGCAAATAACTATAATTACTAGAATGGGCAATCCCCATTCAAGTCAGTGGGTCTGTGATTGGTGATTCTATTTCTATGGTTGGTTGGCTGGTTGGTTAGTTGACAGTGCTGGGTGAATATGTTTCTGCAGTGGCGCACACACACACACACACACACACACACGTCTTGTTCTTCTATCCTTGTGGGGACCTAAAATGTATTTCTATTCAAAATCCTATTTTCCCTAACCCCTAACCCTAAATCTAACCCTAACCCTTAGATTAACCCGTAACCCAAACCGTAAACCTAACTCCTAAACCTAACCACTAACCCCTTACCCTAATCCTAATTTGAACCCTAACCCTAATTGTAACCCTAACCCTAAACCTAACCCCTAAGCTTAAAATAGCCCTTTGTCCTCAAGGAGAATTTTCCTTGTTTTACTATCCTTGTGGGGACTTTTGGGGATTTTAGCTCCCCACAAGGATAGAAGAACCAACCCCCCGCCCCCCCCCCACACACATTGAACATTAATTGGTAGGCAGCTCGGGAGGTTCACTGGCTAGCTTGGCGCTAGGCTAATTGGCAGAGCGCATCACCAAGCACTTTGAGGCGTGTGCTATGCTAGCTAGCTGAACTAATGAGCCAATGTGCTGTGTGTCTCTACAGCTACAGGAGCTTGATAGGTCTAAAAAAGCCTGACTCTGCCACATCCCTTTTTCCTCTCTCCCATCGCCATCAATCTTTCAAACTGCCTCTCCCTCATCTGCTATCAGCTCTCTCGCTCCATCATTTAATTCTCCTCTCTCTCTCTCTCCATCATCTTGTGTAACTTCAGCAGCTCATGGCCGTCCATCTTAACCAGTCATGCGAGAGGTTGGAAGAGCAGAGGAGCAGAAATGTCCTTTTAGTTTCCAATATTAAAGTCCTTTAATGTAACTCTGTAAATCTGCTCAGTGCCAACGAAGGATCCAACTAAAGTCTTACCTGACTAGCTTGTACTTTGTTCTAGAAGTAGGTCTTATAGAACAGAAATTAATGAAAAAAAAAGTTATTTTTTTATGAGCAACAAGTGAATAAGCCTCGAATGATGTTACCTGCTACGTATTTAGGGGTGACCGAACATGCAAGGTCATTGGCTGACAACTGACATCAGCCAATGATGACGCCAGTTCCATCCCACATATTACAACAATGTAGACATTAGACAATAGCCCAGCTAGCATATAGAGGCTCTGCTAATGCTAACATATTCCCTCTCATATCCTATGGAGCCGGCTGCGCGCTAACACAGCCAACTCTTCAAGGACAGAATACCGATGAAATCAAATTGGACAATTTGTAGATAACAAGGTTAGTGCCTCAAATTCAGATTGGTGCATCGGAGACATGGAGAGAGAGCGAGAGAGAGAGAGAGCTAACAAGGTTAGCGCCTCAAATTCAGATTGGTGCATCGGAGACATGGGTAGAGAGAGAGAGAGAGAGAGGGAGAGAGAGAGAGAGAGAGAGAGAGAGAGAGATGGAGCAAGACAGAGACTGAGAGAGAGAGGGAGACATCGAGAGAGAGAGAGAGAGGGAGGAGAGAACAACATTGTGGCAGACGACAGAACAGAGAGAGGGAGTGAAAAATAAAAAGTTATTTAATTTAGCCGTCCGCGTTGTTACACGACGCCACCCGGGAGAAGCCCTTTTCAATTTCCCCGTCTCCTTTGATCAAACTGTCAGTTGGAGTGGGATGACGATGGTGAGTCTAGGGAGACGACATGAGCTTATTCACTGATAGACAAGCATTGGTTTATATCTTGGGGAATATGTATCCTCGCTTATATTGCTGTACATAACAAAGTTGCACAGTCATGGTGGACTCACAAGGTGCAGTCATGGTGGACTCACAAGGTGCAGTCATGGTGGACTCACAAGGTGCAGTCATGGTGGACTCACAAGGTGCAGTCATGGTGGACTCACAAGGTGCAGTCATGGTGGACTCACAAGGTGCAATCATGGTGGACTCACAAGGTGCAGTCATGGTGGACTCACAAGGTGCAGTCATGGTGGACTCACAAGGTGCAGTCATGGTGGACTCACAAGGTGCAGTCATGGTGGACTCACAAGGTGCAGTCATGGTGGACTCACAAGGTGCAGTCATGGTGGACTCACAAGGTGCGTTGGCACCCTATTCAAAAGTAGTGCACTTATAAGTGACTATGGTGCAATTTCAGACATAGCCATTGGAATAGTCACAGACAGACAAGCATTACTTTCCATCTTATGGAAGTGTAGCCTGCACTGTCCTGTAGCCTACAAAGTGACACAGTCATTGTGGGCGGACAGAATGTGGTTATGTCTGGTTATGTCTGGTTATGTCTGGTTATGTCTGGCCAGATGTCCATATATCGTTTTTGGCTTTTTTCTCCTTTCCTCCACATGTCCTCCATACACTCCTCTGTGTGTGTGTGTGTGTGTGTGTGTGTGTGTGTGTGTGTGTTGTTCCTTTAAACATTGATGCGTGGTGCCCACTGATGGTGGCAAGCTCACAGATTTTGTTTACAGGAGTCTTCTGCCAACCTCAATTTAAAGTCTCTTGAAAAATTTGTGAGGTGTTGTTTTTTTTTTTTAGTGAGTAAGAGAGAGAGAGAAAGAAAGAGGGTGAAAAAGCGAAAGAGTTTGTGTGTTCCTGTGTGTATCCGTCTGTCTGTGTGTGGTTATTAGTGTGCATGTGTGTGTGTGTGTGTGTGTGTGTGTGTGTGTCTGTCTATGTGTGTGTGTGTGTGTGTGTGTGTGTGTGTGTGTGTGTGTGTGTGTGTGTGTGTGTGTGTGTGTGTATGTGTGTGTCAGTCTGTGTGTGCGAGCTTGCATTTCTGTGGCCAGCTTGGCTGAACGGAATGAAAATTGGAAAGCAATTTGGTGTAAAAAAAAGCGTCTTCCATTCTTTCGCACAAATTTCTCATTAGCCGAGAAACACATTTCTTCCCTGACTTTGATATGAATTGGAATTATTAGCAGTAAAACAACAGGAAGTGTAGTGTGCGTGTGTTTGTATATGTGTGTATCTCTCTGTGTGTGTGTGTGTGTGCGTGCAGCTTTTATTTCAGCTTCAGGGGATATTGTGTTTTCCTGTTGTAAAAAGAGATAATATGGTCCTAAATTTTACATTTTTACATTTTTAGTCATTTAGCAGACGCTCTTATCCAAAGCGACTTACAGTTAGTGAGTGCATACATTATAATTTTTTTGAATAAATTTTTTATACTGGCCCCCCATGGGAATCGAACCCACAACCCTGGCGTTGCCAACGCCATGCTCAACCAACTGAGCTACCTCCCTGCCGGCCATTCCCTCCCCTACCCTGGACGACGCTGGGCCAATTGTGCGCCGCCCCATGGGTCTCCCGGTCGCGGCCGGCTACGACAGAGCCTGGATTCGAACCAGGATCTCTAGTGGCACAGCTAAATGGCACCCTTTTCCCTACATAGTGCTTTACTTTTGACCAAAACCCTATTAGCCCTAGTCAAAAGAAGTGGACGATAAAGGGATTAGAGTGCCATTTGGGAGCAGTATACCCAAACTGTTCACACCCAGTATACCCAAACTGTTCACACCCAGTATACCCAAACTGTTCACACTCAGTATACCCAAACTGTTCACACCCAGTATACCCAAACTGTTCACACTCAGTATACCCAAACTGTTCACACCCAGTATACCCAAACTGTTCACACCCAGTATACCCAAACTGTTCACACCCAGTATACCCAAACTGTTCACACCCAGTATACCCAAACTGTTCACACCCAGTATACCCAAACTGTTCACACCCAGTATACCCAAACTGTTCACACCCAGTATACCCAAACTGTTCACACCCAGTATACCCAAACTGTTCACACCCAGTATACCCAAACTGTTCACACCCAGTATACCCAAACTGTTCACACCCAGTATACCCAAACTGTTCACACCCAGTATACCCAAACTGTTCACACCCAGTATACCCAAACTGTTCACACTCAGTATACCCAAACTGTTCACACCCAGTATACCCAAACTGTTCACACCCAGTATACCCAAACTGTTCACACTCAGTATACCCAAACTGTTCACACCCAGTATACCCAAACTGTTCACACCCAGTATACCCAAACTGTTCACACCCAGTATACCCAAACTGTTCACACCCAGTATACCCAAACTGTTCACACCCAGTATACCCAAACTGTTCACACCCAGTATACCCAAACTGTTCACACCCAGTATACCCAAACTGTTCACACCCAGTATACCCAAACTGTTCACACCCAGTATACCCAAACTGTTCACACCCAGTATACCCAAACTGTTCACACCCAGTATACCCAAACTGTTCACACCCAGTATACCCAAACTGTTCACACCCAGTATACCCAAACTGTTCACACCCAGTATACCCAAACTGTTCACACCCAGTATACCCAAACTGTTCACACCCAGTATACCCAAACTGTTCACACCCAGTATACCCAAACTGTTCACACCCAGTATACCCAAACTGTTCACACCCAGTATACCCAAACTGTTCACACCCAGTATACCCAAACTGTTCACACCCAGTATACCCAAACTGTTCACACCCAGTATACCCAAACTGTTCACACCCAGTATACCCAAACTGTTCACACCCAGTATACCCAAACTGTTCACACCCAGTATACCCAAACTGTTCACACCCAGTATACCCAAACTGTTCACACCCAGTATACCCAAACTGTTCACACTCAGTATACCCAAACTGTTCACACCCAGTATACCCAAACTGTTCACACCCAGTATACCCAAACTGTTCACACCCAGTATACCCAAACTGTTCACACCCAGTATACCCAAACTGTTCACACCCAGTATACCCAAACTGTTCACACCCAGTATACCCAAACTGTTCACACTCAGTATACCCAAACTGTTCACACTCAGTATACCCAAACTGTTCACACTCAGTATACCCAAACTGTTCACACTCAGTATACCCAAACTGTTCACACTCAGTATACCCAAACTGTTCACACCCAGTATACCCAAACTGTTCACACCCAGTATACCCAAACTGTTCACACCCAGTATACCCAAACTGTTCACACCCAGTATACCCAAACTGTTCACACTCAGTATACCCAAACTGTTCACACCCAGTATACCCAAACTGTTCACACCCAGTATACCCAAACTGTTCACACCCAGTATACCCAAACTGTTCACACCCAGTATACCCAAACTGTTCACACCCAGTATACCCAAACTGTTCACACCCAGTATACCCAAACTGTTCACACCCAGTATACCCAAACTGTTCACACCCAGTATACCCAAACTGTTCACACCCAGTATACCCAAACTGTTCACACCCAGTATACCCAAACTGTTCACACCCAGTATACCCAAACTGTTCACACCCAGTATACCCAAACTGTTCACACCCAGTATACCCAAACTGTTCACACCCAGTATACCCAAACTGTTCACACCCAGTATACCCAAACTGTTCACACCCAGTATACCCAAACTGTTCACACCCAGTATACCCAAACTGTTCACACCCAGTATACCCAAACTGTTCACACCCAGTATACCCAAACTGTTCACACCCAGTATACCCAAACTGTTCACACCCAGTATACCCAAACTGTTCACACCCAGTATACCCAAACTGTTCACACTCAGTATACCCAAACTGTTCACACCCAGTATACCCAAACTGTTCACACCCAGTATACCCAAACTGTTCACACCCAGTATACCCAAACTGTTCACACCCAGTATACCCAAACTGTTCACACCCAGTATACCCAAACTGTTCACACCCAGTATACCCAAACTGTTCACACCCAGTATACCCAAACTGTTCACACCCAGTATACCCAAACTGTTCACACCCAGTATACCCAAACTGTTCACACCCAGTATACCCAAACTGTTCACACCCAGTATACCCAAACTGTTCACACCCAGTATACCCAAACTGTTCACACCCAGTATACCCAAACTGTTCACACCCAGTATACCCAAACTGTTCACACCCAGTATACCCAAACTGTTCACACCCAGTATACCCAAACTGTTCACACCCAGTATACCCAAACTGTTCACACCCAGTATACCCAAACTGTTCACACCCAGTATACCCAAACTGTTCACACCCAGTATACCCAAACTGTTCACACCCAGTATACCCAAACTGTTCACACCCAGTATACCCAAACTGTTCACACCCAGTATACCCAAACTGTTCACAGCCAGTATACCCAAACTGTTCACACCCAGTATACCCAAACTGTTCACACCCAGTATACCAAACTGTTCACACCCAGTATACCCAAACTGTTCACACCCAGTATACCCAAACTGTTCACAGCCAGTATACCCAAACTGTTCACACCCAGTATACCCAAACTGTTCACACCCAGTATACCCAAACTGTTCACACTCAGTATACCCAAACTGTTCACACTCAGTATACCCAAACTGTTCACACCCAGTATACCCAAACTGTTCACACCCAGTATACCCAAACTGTTCACACCCAGTATACCCAAACTGTTCACACCCAGTATACCCAAACTGTTCACACCCAGTATACCCAAACTGTTCACACCCAGTATACCCAAACTGTTCACACCCAGTATACCCAAACTGTTCACACCCAGTATACCCAAACTGTTCACACCCAGTATACCAAACTGTTCACACCCAGTATACCCAAACTGTTCACACCCAGTATACCAAACTGTTCACACTCAGTATACCCAAACTGTTCACACCCAGTATACCCAAACTGTTCACACTCAGTATACCAAAATGCTCACACCCAGTATACCCAAACTGTTCACACTCAGTATACCCAAACTGTTCACACTCAGTATACCCAAACTGTTCACACCCAGTATACCCAAACTGTTCACACTCAGTATACCAAAATGCTCACACCCAGTATACCCAAACTGTTCACACCCAGTATACCAAACTGTTCACACTCAGTATACCAAACAGTATATACTGTTACTACAGTAACAGTAGTAACAGTATATCTATTAACTCACCCTCTATGGGACAGTAGCGGGTGACCTTCTCAGGCATCAGTTGACCCTCCTTGTGTCTGCAGTACACCTCAGCTATCTGCTGCCGGCACTCCTTGGTCTTGGCTCTAGACAGAGCTGAAATGGCTTCCTTCCCACTGATCTCACACTTTGGCGGCTGGTCGTAGACGACCTCCAATGGAGCCGCAGTCGCCTGCTTCTTGGTTTGATGCGGGTGTTGGTGTCTATGTTGAGTCTTGGGGTGGGACTGTGACTGGGGGTGAGACTGAACCTGACCCTGGCTCTGTGGCTGTGAAGAGCGGGTGTGGTGGTTCCTGGAGCCCACCCCCGCCAACCCGGCTCCAATCGCTTTCGGGCCCACAGGAAGTGAGCCATTCTGGGCTACGGCTCGTCCATACTGGAGGACCTCGTTGGAGCTCCGGCTGAGAATGGGAGCGTTATCCTTCCAGGCTGCCTGTTGGGCATGGGCATTCTCCTGCAGCTTCTCCCTGCGTTTGTTACTACTAGCGCCCCCTGGGGGCTGGCGCTGGGGCTGCGAGCGGGCACCAAAGTTACTATTGTCTATGTTCTCAAAGTCTTTGGGCACAGAGTTCTCATTGTTGCTGTCCACTCTGACCTTCTCCTTGGGCCGGTGGGAATAGTAGCCATCCTGTGAGAAGAGGAGAGGGAGAGAGGAGATTCGTTTTATTGTTGTTTGTTTATATTTGAACGTAATGTAAGTCGCTCTGGATAAGAGCGTCTGCTAAATGACGTAAATGTAAATGTAATGTAATTTAACCAAGAGAGTCAGTTAAGAACAAATTAATATTTACAATGATGGGAAAAAGGAAGAATGGAGAAAAGGAGAGAGAAGGGAGAATGAGGAAGGGGAGGAAAGAGGGGAAGGAAAGGGGGAGGAAAGACAGGAGGAAAGGGGGAGGGAGAGAGAGAAGGAAGGGAAAGAGATACAGAGAAGGAAAGGAGAAGAAAGGGGGAGGAAAGAGAAGGATAGATAATGGGATAGGGGGGGCAAACAAGCAGAACCAGATCCGTGGTGAGTGAGTCAGTGAGGCGCATATCAAATGTCAGATTACCAATCAACACGCCACACACACCAAGCAGCTTAACAGAACCAAGAGGCATGAAATTAAGTAGCATTAACTTATTGACTCCCTCCGCTCCCTGCCACAACACAACAAGGTGCAGCCTGACTGGCTGACTGGGTCTATCGCCACGGTGACGACGGGGACGAGGACTACTTTCTGTGGCTGTGTGCGTGTCATCATCAGATTAGCACCGATTTCAATTAACTTCTCCCCTGACATGCCTGTCACCCCATAAACAGATTACCAAGGGGGATAAAGCAACGGAATGTGATTTGCGTGTGTGTGGTGTGTGTGTGTGTGTGTGGTGTGCGTATGTGTGTGTTTGTGTTGTGTGTGTGTGTGTGTGTGTGTGTGTGTGTGTGTGTGTGTGTGTGTGTGTGTGTGTTTGTTTGTGGTGTGTGTGTGTGTGTGTTTGTGTGTGTGTGTAAGGATTCAGGGAACGCACGTATTCTCGGTTTCCACATTCTCCGGAGCCATGTGATGATGTGATGGAATTACAATAGTGTGGCGTGTGACAGGGAGGCAGTGTGTGTGTCGTCGCCGGGTGTGTGTGTGTGCAGCCCATGTTTGTGTGCTTTGAGCCAAGATCTGAATGTAAAATGTTCCCATCTTTCCACCAGATCAAGCCGAGAGGGAGGGAGGGATGGAGAGAGGGAGAGGGGGGTGACAAGGAGGAGAGGCGAGCGTTGACATGCGGGAGAGTTCTGCCGCACCTCGGAAGCACTCGCTTCACTGAAATGTTCCCCGACGCATCAAATGGAACAGGCGAGAGAGCTGCCTCTGCCTACCTGGCTGAGACACCGTGAAACACACACACTTCGCTAGACAGGCCGAGGGCGAGAGAGGAGAGCAAATGTGTGTGTGTGTGTGTGTGTGTGTGTGTGTGTGTGTGTGTGTGTGTGTGTGTGTGTGTGTGTGTGTGTGTGAGAGAAAGGGCAAAGAACAACGGCGGTGGGAGAGGATATACAGTACAAGCTGAGGCACTTGATGTGTCTCTCTGTTTACAGTCACAGCTGATAGAGAGAGAGAGAGAGACAGCGAGAGAGAGAGACAGAGAGGGAGAGAGAGAGAGAGAGAGAGACAGTGAGAGAGAGAGACAGTGAGAGAGAGAGAGACAGCGAGAGAGAGAGAGACAGCGAGAGAGGAGAAAGACGAGAGATGCTATGGAGAGAGAGAGAGAGAGAGAGAGAGAGAGAGAGAGAGAGAGAGAGAGAGAGAGAGAGAGAGAGAGAGAGAGAGAGAGAGAGAGAGAGAGAGAGAGAGAGAGAGAGACAGCAAGAGAGGAGAAAGACGAGAGATGCTATGGAGAGAGAGAGAGAGAGAGACATAATATGACATTTGAAATGTCTTTATTCTTTTGAAACTTCTGAGTGTAATGTTTACTGTTCATATTTATTGTTTGTTTCACTTTTGTTTACTATCTACTTCACTTGCTTTGGCAATGTTAACATACGTTTCTCATGCCAATAAAGCCCTTAAATTGAATTGAAATTGAAATTGAGAGAGAGAACAAATGGAGAGCAAGACATGGAGAGAGCAGGCAGAGAATGAGTGAAAGTGAGCAAATGAGGGAGAGGGAGAGAGAGCGGTGAAAAGGATAGAGAGAGAAGAGAGGGAGAGAGGGAGCAAGAAATGGAGAGTGAGAGAGAAAGATGGAGCAAGGAGTGAGAAAAGCAAGACAGAGAGAGAGAGAGAGAGAGAGAGAGAGAGAGAGAGAGAGAGAGAGAGAGAGAGAGGTGAAAATGAGAGACAGAGAGAGGCGAGAAACAGTATTGTGAGAACACTGCTCGGGATGGAAATGTGTTTCCCTCCCTTAAAGCCAGGGCTGTTATCAGCACATCAACCTTGCCTCTCTGCAAACACCTTGTGTCTGAGACTATTACAGAGGTGGAAGACTGAGACAGAGACAAGTAGGGAGACAGAAGAGGAGGGAGGGAGGGAGAGAGAGAGGGGGGGGGTGGAGAGAGGGGAAGGGGCGGACATTTATGCGAGATTTATGATAGATCTTTCTAATCGTTTGCATAGCATTCTCACTGTCAGTTCTCTCTCTCAATTATATTCAATTAAAAGGGGCTTTATTGACATGGGAAACATATGTTTACAAAGCAAGTGGAATAAACAATAAACAAAAATGAGAAGAAACAAAAAAACACAAACCCCCAAAATGGAAATGAACAGTAAACACTGCACTCACAAAGGTGTACAATTAAATTCAATCCAATTGGCTTTATTGGCATGGGAAACGTGTTTACATTGCCTAAGCAAGTGAAATAGACAATCCACAAAAATGGAAATAAACAATCCGAAATAAACAGTAAACATTACACTCACAAATACAGACATTTCATATTATTGGCTATGTACAGTGTTGTAACAATGTGCAAATAGATGAAGTACCCTCTTTATCACACCACCCGATCCTCTGAAACCTCCAGCACAATCACATCACCTCCACCCCTCCTGCTTCCACAACTGGGTCACCTCCTCTCTCCTCTCTCCTCCCTTCTCCTCTCTCCTTTCCTTCACGTGTGTGTGTGTGTGTGTGTGTGTGTGTGTGTGTGTGTGTGTGTGTGTGTGTTTTGTGGCAGTTCACAGATGCTGTGTTATACCGGCTGAGATAATAAATGTTAGAAGCTGTTCATCCTTAATGTAACAGCTGCCCTGCACTACTGATCACCCTAAAATATCCCACTCGCCCAAATTCAAAGAGCCCGCTTCTAGAGGCTAATCCAAAGTACGCTAGTCATAGGATGTTTTAGGAAGTTTAAAAGAGTACAGGGGGAGGAGAGAGAGGGGGAAAAGTCGAGTTAGAAAGAGCACGTTTGCCCTAGAGTAACGGATATCCCTGGTTTTGCGTGGGCCGTGAGAGACATGAGAAAAAGGGACACGGTTGGAATTGCAGGAAAGCCCAAATACAAATGCATTAAATCTGCTGTCTTCATCTTTTAACTGTCTCTATTTGAAAGAGAAAACTGTTGAGCCCTACAGCACAGCAGGCCTCTGGCTAAATCAACAGGGTTGTTCTCTGATCTGTGAATCAGTGGATTTAATAAGGCATTTTTGCATTCAAAAGTAAAAAAAAAAAAGGTTGTATAATGAAACCGAGGGGTGAATATCATTCACATGTGGAGAAATAAATACTCTGTTCTTATCTCTTCATCTCTCTCTTCTCTCTTTCCCTCTATCTCTTCGTCTCTTCCTGATTCCGCTCCCTCTCTCTCCTCCTGGTCCCTGGTCCCTGCCCTCTATCTCTCTTTCAACTGCCCTTAATTTGCTCTCTCTCTCTCTCTCTCTCTCTCTCTCTCTCTCTCTCTCTCTCTCTCTCTCTCTCTCTCTCTCTCTCTCTCTCTCTCTCTCTCTCTCTCTCTCTCTCTCTCTCTCTCTCTCTCTCTCTCTCTCTCTCTCTCTCTCTCTCTCTCTCTCTCTCTCTCTCTCTCTCTCTCTCTCCTGCATTTAAAGGACCTCTCTCTTTAATCTCAGTCTGTATTTAACTCTGTGGGGACAGAGAAGGGGACTCGTAGAGAGGAAAGGATCGGGCAATGCACAATTAATAGCCCGGGGATGGTGAGGCTAGGAAGCTAGGCCATTAGGGTGTGTGTGTGTGTGTGTGTGTGTGTGTGTATGTGCTTGGCTATCGATCGATAGAGGGAATCTGTCTTATCCTACCCAGGGTGCTTTGGGGAGGCCAAGCCTGATTTGCCTGACATGCGCTCGATTACTACACCTCCTCTCAACCCCCTCGCCCCCAATCGCTCAGCTAGAGAGAATGCAAGCAGGTAAAGGGTAAACCTTTGGGCAATCCATCATTGCAGGTAGCAGGGCTGGGGCAATGGAGTGAGGGCCCGAGGCTGAGACTCTGACTGAACCACCCCCACCTACAAAGGATGGTTTAGTCCATTTTTCATACTCTACACCTCATACCGGCTCATTCCATTTACCTCATTTCCTTTACCACAGGGGAGAGAGGGAGATACTTCATCTGGACTGCTCCTCTCTCTCTCTCTCTCTCTCTCTCTCTCCCCAATCTCCTTTCAACTTCATATCTCTCACACCACAGCTGCTCAGGCATACCCACTCTCCCTCTCCTCCTCCCCTCATCTCTCACTCCAGGGGGGAAATCTGTTCATTTCTCATATTCTAGCTGCACACTGGCAATACCCATCCCTCCCTCCTTCCCTCCCTCCATCCTCCATCCCTATTGCCATTTACTGTACTGGTCCCCTGGTGAACCTTAGCTAGCAGCAGCAGCACTGAACACATCACTTTAAATCTGGCCCTCATTTTACTGGCCATTTCTCCCCCATGGGGCCAACTCAGATGAGCTGTGGCTTCCATACACACTCCATCAACTGCTATCTGACAAATCTCTCTCTCTCTGCACACATGCACGCGCGCACACACACACACACACACACACACATTCCATCAATCGGTTAACTACAGCTGTTTCTATCTCTTTTTCTCTGCAGAGAAACATGCCATCTCTGCAAGGCTATGACATAACAACTATGGAACTGGCCCTCTGGGTAATGAGGAGAGCTGGTCAATAATGGGGAAAACATAAAGTAATAAGCATTCCTGTACTGATGAAAATCAGCAGCACTTACATTACAATTTGTAATACAATAGCTACAATGCTAAAGTAAGTCTCTGTTTGTAAGGTTGGGATACTGAAACATCAACTATGAGGTGATACTAAAGAATGAGAACATGGAGCTCCAGAAGTAAACTGAGAGACAGAAGAGAAAGAGAGACATCCCACTCGCTAATCTATTCTGGTTCATATACAGTCAATGAACTAAACAGACCAGACCCAGCTGCTAATGCATTGGTGCCTATGGGAGAGCCACCCCATTAAGCAGACCGGTCTGGAACTGACCATTTTTTCCAATGGTAAACGGCCTGAGTGGAACGTCTTCATTTATCCACTATCTTTGGTAAACCATCATCTCAAATCAGTTCACACATCAGTCTCCTGCCTATCTGCCTCGTCAGCCATGACTAATCAAACTGGCCTGCTGTATGTAGGTTAGCAGGCTACAAGACCACACATGACACGTGCTGCTGGATCATTCATCATATACTTAGCTCCTCACAGGTGAGCCGCCCGGTCACGGTGATCAGGCACGCTGTGGGGCAGCCTCAGTCAGCAGTCAGGACACCCTGCTGTGTCGTTAAGGCTCTTTCATAATTTCCTGGATTTAAAAAGCGCTGATCCCTGTGCCAGCCCGCTTCCTGTTACGAACCACTGACACTAGCTACAAACACTACAAGAACACGGCTGCAGACCTGGGTATAGTATTTGAACCCAGGTCTGCTCCAAGCTGCAATATGTCTCATATCAACTGTTTAAGCCACATTACTTCTTGCCTCAACGCACGTGTATTCATTTGTATACTTAGAGTATACTTAGAGCACAGGAGGCTCCTGAGGGGAGGACGGCTCATATTAATGGCTGGAAAGGAGTGAATGGAAGGGTATCAAAATCTGGAAACCATGTTTTGGATGTATTTGATGCCATTCGACTCATTCCGCTCCAGCCATTACCACGAGCCTATCCTCCCCAATTAAGGTGCCACCAACCTCCTGTGACTTACAGCATACTGAGTATGTTGCAAGAGATATCAACCTTGGTTATTAGGATAAGAGCTGTGTCTTTTAGTTGATGCTTAAAGTGTTTTCAACATTTTACAATGTGCTTTTAACTCATACCTGAACATCATTTTTCCTCCCGGAACATTACGGAGTGCTCAAGATTACTCAGAGCACTGTGCCAACCTTTCCTTTTCTCACTATTTCCCTCCCTCCCTCCCTTCTATTCTCTCTCTCTTTCATGTCTCGGCTGAAGGAATGCTGGTCACATGCATTGTGTGTGTGTGTATATGTGTAGCCATGCTGAATGAGCTGCGAGAGTCTTTGGTATACGCGGCAGCCTCTTGTTGTGTGCTCTGTGACACACCCACACACACTTCAATAAATAGCTTTCAGATACAGTGTGTGATACTGTTACACTGAAAATGTGAGGCGTTATGCCACCAATCCCCTGACTGTGAAAAATAGGCAGCAATATCAGGAAAAACTCCAGGAGAGAAAATGGCCCTTGAGACTGGCTTCTCTCTTTGCAAAGAGAAATGTTTACCTCAGAAAACACATCCAGTACAAAGCAGCCTCTATACAACTCAACAACATAGCTCTTTAGGGTAACTTCAAGTGGACAAGTCTTTCCATGCTCCCCTTCTATCTAGTATGCAAAGAAGTAACTGGTTGCTCCTCAAAAATACCAACTGAACTTCTCAGAAAAGCTTTTTCAGCTAATTTGGGGATTTAAAACAGCCCAACTTCAAAGGCTACTGTAGTTCTAGAAATGAATGTTTAAAATGTGGACATTTTCAACGTCTGGTGTTGGGACATTTTCATATGTCAATTATGTGGTCGTAATGTAGCCTCCAAACTGGAAACACGTCGGTTCATACACTGGGCAAACTAAACAACATCTCAGTCCAAAATCCATAAATAGAAACAAAAGAAACTGGAACTATCAACTAAAACTTCCTCAAAAAAAGATACATCATGTTTCACACATAGAGAAAAACCGATCCACTTCCTTTAAAAACCACACGCTTATAAAAAATATAAAAAGCCCAAAATATGAAAAAGCCCCATTGAGAAACAGGAGGAAACAGTGTGGAGAGGCTGATTTGCAGTAAAGATATTAATATGATTCCCTATGGGGGAGCTCCTACTTAAAGAGATTTCCTAAGCAGGTTTACTAGAGTGAAAATGAAAGATAAGGGTCTGCTTCCCAAATGGCACCATATTCCCTACATAGTGCACTACTTTTCACCAGAGCCCTATGGGCACTGGTCAAAAATAGTACACTACATATGGAATAGGGTGCAATTTGGGACGTATCGGGGGTATTCTGGAGCTCTATGGGAGTTCACCTTTCCCTGGGCAATCTCCAATCTGCAGCTGAAAATGGCCCCTCAGACGTTACATAACATGTATTAGTCATACAGCAATCTGCAGCTGAATATGGTTGCAGCTGAATATGTCTGCAGCCACTAAAGACTGTAGCTGCCATGTACTCCAAGCCCCCTCAGACTGATCGTCTTCCAGACTGTATCATATGTATTAGTCACGAAGATGCAGTAGTATTTATGGAGGATATTACATTGGGGTCAATTATATTTAAACTCCCCCAGACAGTTGAGGAAAATGAATTGAAAGTGACTTGGTGAGGTGAAAATTGCCTGTGATTCATAGAAATTACATTTTGGTTTATTTTATTTCATTGAGTTGTGCTGAAATAGATTTGATATAAAAAAAGACCCTGTATGATCCATTCTACTTAACAGGGTAAGATAGGACGTAAACTCTGCAAAAAAAGAAACGTCCTCTCACTGTCAACTAACAAGATTCAACAACTGAGACATAAACTGAAGTTCCACAGACATGTGACTAATAGAAATGGAATAATGTGTCCCTGAACAAAGGGGGGGTCAAAATCAAAAGTAACAGTCAGTATCTGGTGTGACCACCAGCTGCATTAAGTACTGCAGTGCATCTCCTCCTCATGGACTGCACTAGATTAGCCAGTTCTTGCTGTGAGATGTTACCCCACTCTTCCACCAAGGCACCTGCAAGTTCCCGGACATTTCTGGAGTGAATGGCCCTAGCCCTCACCCTCCGATCCAACAGGTCCCAGACGTGCTCAATGGGATTGAGATTCGGGCTCTTCGCTGGCCATGGCAGAACACTGACATTCCTGTCTTGCAGGAAATCACGCACAGAACGAGCAGTATGGCTGGTGGCATTTTCATGCTGGAGGGTCATGTCAGGATGAGCCTGCAGGAAGGGTACCACATGAGGGAGGAGGATGTCTTCCATGTAACGCACAGCGTTGAGATTGCCTGCAATGACAACAAGCTCAGTCCGATGATGCTGTGACACCGCCCCAGACCATGACGGACCCTCCACCTCCAAATCGATCCCGCTCCAGAGAGCAGGCCACGGTGTAACGCTCATTCCTTCGACGATAAACGCGAATCCGACCATCACCCCTGGTGAGACAAAACGGTGACTTGTGAGTGAAGAGCACTTTTTGCCAGTCCTGTCTGGTCCAGCAACGGTGGGTTTGTGCCCATAGGCGACGTTGTTGCCGGTGATGTCTGGTGAGGACCTGCCTTACAACAGGCCTACAAGCCAGCCTCTCTCAGCCTATTGCGGACAATCTGAGCACTGATGGAGGGATTGTGCGTTCCTGGTGTAACTCGGGCAGTTGTTGTTGCCATCCTGTACCTGTCCCACAGGTGTGAAGTTCGGATGTACCGATCCTGTGCAGGTGTTGTTACACGTGGTCTGCCACTGCGAGGACGATCAGCTGTCCGTCCTGTCTCCCTGTAGCGCTGTCTTAGGTGTCTCACAGTACGGACATTGCAATTTATTGCCCTGGCCACATCTGCAGTCCTCATGCCTCCTTGCAGCATGCCTAAGGCACGTTCACGCTGATGAGCAGGGACCCTGGGCATCTTTCTTTTGGTGTTTTTCAGAGTCAGTAGAAAGGCCTCTTTAGTGTCCTAAGTTTTCATAACTGTGACCTTAATTGCCTACCGTCTGTAAGCTGTTAGTGTCTTAACGACCATTCCACAGGTGCATGTTCATGAATTGTTTATGGTTCATTGAACAAGCATGGGAAACAGTGTTTAAACCCTTTACAATGAAGATCTGTGAAGTTATTTGGATTTTTACTAATTATCTTTGAAAGACAGGGTCCTGAAAAAGGGACGTTTCTTTTTTTGCTGACTTTAGTTAGTCCTTAAATTAAGTCACATCAATGTTACAAAATGAAGGGAGGTAGGCAAGATTCAAGACTTTCTCTGTCTCATTATGTTGCCTTCTCAATAAGGGTAGTCTATATTAGAGCAGTTTACATGGCCGGATTACAACACACACACACACACACACACACACACACACACATCCACCCTCCCACATACACACACCCAGCCTCCTCTCTCCTCTGTGCAGTGCCAGTCTCACACATTCTCAGGCCAGAGGGAAAAGGTGACAGTATAGAGGTGACAGTGAAGGCCAGCCACCCATGGGCCACATACACACACATGGGGTCACCCAGGGGTCACACACAGGGACACATAGGACAACTGGGATCAGACATCCAGCCTCCATACCAGGCATGGCCAGTGACAACAACAATCCTGGACCAAAGAGTCCACTATTTCCCCATACTGTACATAGAGATCTCCTATCTCTATATCCCCATACTTCCTTCTATAGTTCACTATAGTATATCATATATATTATGTATGTACTATATTATAGCTATATGTGTACAGTACCTACCGTATACACAGTACATACTTTGCTCCAACCTTACATCCTTCTCTATTCCACTATATCTCCTCCCTGTCTCCTTCTAAATTCTCACAATACTCTACCTCTAATGTACCTCTCTCCTATACAGTAGAATATCCCTCTATTCTCCATAAGCCTTCTACCTCAAAAAGTTCTACAGCTGCACCATCGGGAGCATCCTGACCGGCTGCATCACCGCCTGGTATGGCAACTGCTCGGCATCTGACCGTAAGGCGCTACAAAGGGTAGTGCGTACCGCCCAGTACTGCCATCCAGGACCTATATACTAGGCGGTGTCAGAGGAAGGCCCAAAACATTGTCAAAGACTCCAGTCACTCAAGTCATAGACTGTTCTCTTTGCTACCGCACGGCAATTGGTACCGGAGCGCCAAGTCTAGGACCAAAAGACTCCTTAACAGCTTCTACACCCCAAGCCATAGGACTGCTGAACACTTAATCAAATGGCCAACCGGACTATTTACATTGACCCCCCCCCCCTTTGTTTTTACACTGCTGCTACTCACTGTTTATTATCTATGCATAGTCACTTTACCCCTACCTACATGTACAAACTACCTCGACTAACCTGTACCCCCGCACTTTGACTCAGTACCGGTACCCCCTGTATATAGCCTCGTTATTGTTGTCATTTTATTGTGTTACTTTTTATTTTATTTTCTACTTTAGTTTATTTAGTAAATATTTTTTTTACTCTATTTATTGAACTGCATTGTTGGTTAAGGGCTTGTAAGTAAGCATTTCACGGTAAGGTCTACACCTGTTGTATTCGGCGCATGTGACATTTAAAATTTGATTTGATTTGATCTCCCCCTCTTTCTCCCATCTCAATGAACCATGGGACTTACCATTTGACATAGTGAAAAAAAATCTGATGTCTGGTATCAAATCATGTGCCTCTCTCTCACAAGGGGCATAAAGGACCCTTAAAAGACCATGAGAAGATACTGGCAATTTACCCTCTATTCTCTCTCTCTCTCAACTCTCTCTCTCTCGTCTGAATAAAACCAGTGGCCATTTCCATCGAAGCAGCTCTGAATAGACCCTCGTCACATGACCCTCGTGTCTCACCAAGGGCACCATAGCACCATCTTGTCTCTCTCTGTCGAACGGGCCCGGCCGTGAAATGACACCGCTATTTAATCAATTGTGAATCGTGAAATTTTTCACACAAGAGGAGCCTCTTTCCTTCTTCTCTGCTACTTGACAGTGATTGAATGGCACAGCCATGGCAATTCCATTCACCACGGTGCGATGTGACAGTGGGAGAAGGAGAGGAGGAGGAGGAGGAGGAGGAGGAGGAGGGGGAGAGATAATCTCCCTATGACATCATCAAGTCCCCTTTAAAAGAAGCTATAGTATGGTTGTTGTTCACTTTACAGGAAGGCTACTCCAGCTGACATATAGAGGAGATGTGGGATGTGTGTGGGGTGTTTGTGTTCATGTTAATGTGTGAGGAGTAGGGGGTACAATGCATAGAACCCAGGGAGCCCCCTAACCCCCACAACAACAAAGGCCCAGGCAGGGGACAGAGAGGAGGGGGGATGAGGGAGGGTCTGTGTGAGAGACTGACAGAGAGAGGGGCTTTGGTAAATTCTCCCAATCTCCCTCGCTTCAGTGCACTGGTGGGAAAGCAGTTTCAAAGCTGGGTTGACTGTGTGATGTCAGGTCTGTAGTCAATGTGTCAGTGGGCATTACTGGCATTCAACGAGCTTGACCCACAAGCTCAGCGTGTCATCATCGCCGCAACGACACCACATAGGACAACAAGGCAGTATTGAGGAACTATTTAAAAATGTACTGTAGGCTATAGGAGTACACTTTTCACTTTATCAAATTAAGATGTAACACTTTTTAATGTAATAACATTAACGTAAAGACTCATTTTAAAACAAAGTACACTTTTTAATTTGGTTCAATATTAACTATTAAGAGTGCATTCGGAAAGTATTCAGACCCCTTGACTTTATCCACATTTTGTTACGTTACAGCCTTATTCTAAAATGGATTAAATTGTTTTTTCCCCCTCATCAATCGACACACAATACCCCATAATGACAAAAATTACGCTACAAGCTTGGCACAACTGTATTTGGGGAGTTTCTCCCATTCTTCTCTGCAGATCCTCTCAAGCTCTGTCAGGTTGGATGGGGAGCGTCACTGCACAGCCATTTTCAGGTCTTTCCAGAGATGTTCGATCGGGTTCAAGTTTGGGCTTTGGCTGGGCCACTCAAGGACATTCAGAGACTTGTCCCGAAGCCACTCCTGCGTTATCTTGGCTGTGTGCTTAGGGTCGTTGTCCTGTTGGAAGGTAAACCTTCGCTCCAGTCTAAGGACCTGAGCGCTTTAGAGCAGGTTTTCTTCAAGGATCTCTCTGAACTTTGCTCCGTTCATCTTTCCCTCGACTAGTCTCCCAGTCCCTGCCGCTAAAAAACATCCCCACAGCATGATGCTGCCACCACCATGCTTCACCTTAGGGATGGTGCCAGGTTTCCTCCAGATGTCACACTTGGCATTCAGGCCAAAGAGTTCAATCTTGGTTTCATCAGACCAGAGAATCTTGTTTCTCATGGTCTAAGAGTCCTTTAGGTGCCTTTTGGTAAACTCCAAGCGGGCTGTCGTGCCTTTTACTGAGGAGTAGCTTCCGTCTGGCCACTCTACCATAAAGGCCTGATTGGTGGAGTGCTGCAGAGATGGTTGTCCTTCTGGAAGGTTCTCCCATCTCCACAGAGGAACTCTGGAGCTCTGTCAGAGTGACCATCGGGGTCTTGGTCACCTCCCTGACCAAGGCCCTTCACCCCCGATTGCTCAGTTTGGACGGGCGGACAGCTCTAGGAAGAGGCTTGGTGGTTCCAAACTTCTTCCATTTAAGAATGATGGAGGCCACTGTGTTCTTGGGGACCTTCAATGCTGCAGAAATGTTTTGTACCCTTCCCCAGATCTGTGCCTCGACACAATCCTTTCCCGGTCTTCTACGGACAATTCCTTCGACCTCATGGCTTGGTGTTTGCTCTGACATGCACTGTCAACTGTGGGACATTGTATAGACAGGTGTGTGCCTTTCCAAATCATGTCCAATCAATAGAATTTACCACAGTTGGACTCCAATCAAGTTGTAGAAACATCTCAAGGATGATCAATGGAAACAGGATGCACCCTGAGCTCAATTTCGAGTCTCATAGCAAAGGGTCTGAATACGTATGTAAATAAGGTATTTCTGTTTTTATCTTTAATAAATTTGCAAAAATGTCAAAAAACCTGTTTTCGCTTTGTCATTATGGGGTATTGTGTGTAGATTGATGAGGGAAAACATTTATTAAATCAATTTTAGAATAAGGCTGTAACGTAACAAAATGTGGAAAAAGTCAAGGGGTCTGAGTACTTTCCGAATGCCCTGTAGTAGACCTCAGAAATGGATCCTGTTAAAAAGAGGATCCATCCATTCTCTATTCCTCCTGTGTGTGTGTGTGTGTGTGTGTGTGTGTGTGTGTGTGTGTGTGTGTGTGTGTGTGTGTGTGTGTGAGAGAGAGAGGAGCATGCTAATGCTGTGCAAACATTGTAAATATCTTATGCAGCCCAATTATTATTTTTTTCTTCTTATATCACTTCATTAACACATGATGAAGTAGTTCTCTCAGTTCCTCCCTGTCATTACATTTATTTGTGCTATTACCAAGCTTGATTTAATAAAAAAATAAAATAAAAAATAACTTTGGGGTTTATGTCTAATCCATGCGATTTTATGGGAACCTGTTTTCAATCAACTTGTTCCAAAGTCACATTTTGTGGTCAGAGCCCTTAGTTGTGCAACATTTTAACAATGGATGGCTTCTCTCCAGAGACCAGATGTAATATGGCTCTTTAACATGCTTATCATGTTTGGCCATCATCATTCACACTAAACCCAACAATGCAATTTACAATACATACAGGTCATCCGTCCACAGGGCTGGAAAGGAACGAGTGATACAGATCAGAAGGAAAGAAGGGAATAAAAAGACGAGTGCAGGATGAGCAGTTAAGAACCCCGACTAGATGCAACAGCTAAAAACGAGTGATGAACGGGGGATCACATCAACCTCTCCTGACATGACAATCCTTCAAACTTCCAAATGATCGAACGATGGAGTCGCGGAGCATAATAAATCGCAGGCGGAGGTATGCTGCCTTCAGGCGGAGGTATGCTGCCTTCAGGCGGAGGTATGCTGCCTTCAGGCGGAGGTATGCTGCCTTCAGGCGGAGGTATGCTGCCTTCAGGCGGAGGTATGCTGCCTTCAAAGTGCTACAGCTTCGTCCCAAATGGCACTCTGTAGGCCCATAGGGTTACGGTCAAAAGTAGTGGGAACAGGGTGCCATTTGGAATGCAGCCTAGATCTTTCCCTGTTCTCCCTCAGGTCCTGTTTGTCTTCATATGACATGACGGAGTGTCCGGAATACTAAATATGGTCATACACTAACACACAGGACAGACATGTCATTTGTTTTGTCGCTAGTCGTACATTTAAAAAGCAATTATGTTCCTTCAATGTTCAACCCATTTTCCTCCTCCTGAGGTTCTTGATCTAAAGAAGTCTGAGCAAGCAAGGGAGGCCTCTGTGTTGAGATATAGGCTGCCTTGCAGCAACCTTGACAATTGAATCTCCCTATTGCCTGTAGGCCAATATAGGCCAATATACAGTAGACAGGAGTTGTGACTGCTGGAGGTAGAGCAATCCCATAATACTTGTCTCCAGGGGCCAGCTGGTCACCTTGCCTGTGACTTGTGGCTTGCACCCTCCTGGAGACGGGTGAGGATCAATCTCCATTGACGTGCCCTCTGGTCAAAGGACTCCTTTCAATGTGAGTGCTAGCTAGCATAACGCAGGGCCTCCCTTCACCTCATTGGGATAACCAGGGCTTCTAGTTAGCCTAGCGCAGGATCTCCCTTCACCTCATTGGGATAACCAGGGCTTCTAGCTAGCCTAGCGCAGGGCCTCCCTTCACCTCATTGGGATAACCAGGGCTTCTAGCTAGCCTAGCGCAGGGCCTCCCTTCACCTCATTGGGATAACCAGGGTTTCTAGCTAGCCTAGTGCAGGGCCTCCCTTCACCTCATTGGGATAACCATGGTTTCTAGATAGCCTAGAGCAGGGCCTCCCTTCACCTCATTGGGATAACCAGGGCTTCTAGCTAGCCTAGCGCAGGGCCTCCCTTCACCTCATTGGGATAACCAGGGCTTCTAGCTAGCCTAGTGCAGGGCCTCCCTTCACCTCATTGGGATAACCAGGGTTTCTAGCCAGCCTAGTGCAGGGCCTCCCTTCACCTCTTTGGGATAACCAGGGCTTCTAGCTAGCCTAGTGCAGGGCCTCCCTTCACCTCATTGGGATAACCAGGGTTTCTAGCTAGCCTAGTGCAGGGCCTCCCTTCACCTCATTGGGATAACCAGGGTTTCTAGCCAGCCTAGTGCAGGGCCTCCCTTCACCTCATTGGGATAACCAGGGTTTCTAGATAGCCTAGCACATGCAGGGCCTCCTACTCTTCAGGGGCCAGCTGGTTGCTGGTTCCTCTGAGTGAATTATGGCTTGTGCCCTTCCTGTCGTGATAGAGGGGGTGAGATCCCCTCTGGTCAAAAGACTCCTTGACAGTGAGTGCTAGCTAGTTAGCCTAGTGCAGGACTAGCTCCTTCACCTCATTGGTTTAACCAATGTTGCTAGCGAGCTAGCCAATCGCAGGGTTTCCCTTGCCTCAAAGGGATAACCATGGCCCCTAATCTTCCACTGGCTAGCCTAGCGCAGCTCCTTCGGCTCACTGGTATAACCAGGGTTTCTAATCCGAGGCCTGGTGGGAGCTTCTCGCTAGCACTAAGCCCTGACTGGACTAAGTGGATTGTCTTCATCAAGCCTGGGTCACATGGCGGGGGTTAGGGAGGGATGAATGGAGGGAAGGAGGGAGGGAAGGAGGGAGGTAGAACCACAGCAGTCTGTTGCCAGGTACAGCTGGGACGATAAACCAAACATTTTGCTGATATCGTTTACTATGATAAATCACCTATAAGTCCCTACAAGAGAATGTGAAGTTTGAAATGAAATAAGTTTGCTAATATGGGTGATTTCTAATGGGATAATTGATAGCTACAACATTCCCAGTAGTAGTAGTAGTTCTAAGTGTGGTGCACATGAATATTATAAACTCAATTTATTGTTATAGTGATAATTTAGTCAATTTATTGTGAAATGGATTTTTGTCCATATCGTCCAGTGCTATTGCCAGGTCAGAAGAAGCATTAAGACATTACAGGAGTCAAAAGTCAACTGGACACCAGGGTGAGGGAGGATACATTGGCTTAGCTGGTTGTGGCAGCAGCAGGGTGGTTGTGGACTTCATTCCTGCAAGTGCCATGTACTGAATACTCTGTATAGGCCACAGGAGGTTGGTGGCACCTTAATTGGGGAGGACGGGCTCGTTATAATGGCTGGAGCGGAATCGGTGGAATGGTATCGAATACATCAAACACATGGTTTGATGCCATTCCATTCGCTCTGTTCCAGCCATTATTATGAGCCATTCTCCCCTCAGCAGCCTCCACTGGTATAGTCCTATAGTTGGCCTATAGCCTATAGTAGGCCGATGTATAAAAACATTTTTGGGGATAAAAGCTTTGGTTGAAAGAGTCTGCTAAATGACCATGCTAAATGGTTGAACAGCATTCTGCACCTGAAGGACTATTCCATTCCATCCGTGTGTTAGTTCTTGTTCCAACCCATTGTCTTCTCTCAACCACTAATTCTGTGTTCCTTAAACAGCCTGTAAACATGAAGACCTGTTCTTCAAACGTCCTCAGGCTTTGCAACCTCTCTAGATCAAAGGACACCTGTAGCCAGAAGGGACCCAATTCTAGACCCTGTCTGCCACACCTGCACAACAAGTCACAACACCTTGCTCTAAGACCGACACACACACACCGCACCCACACACACACATTACCCAGAGTTAGGGGAGTTAGCAAGAGGAATTAAAGGGACGCATCAGCAACATTGTGGGTATTCATTTCCTCTGTCTCGGCTGGAAGTACAGGGCCATGCCAAGGCTGAGGCTCAGCCCTGTTGGAGGCGCCTGGTGCTGGCTGCCAATTGGCCCTGAAATTTGTCCACTGAGCGAGGGGAGGAGAGGAGAGGAGAGGAGAGGAGAGGAGAGGAGAGGAGAGGAGAGGAGAGGAGAGGAGAGGAGAGGAGAGGAGAGGAGAGGAGAGGAGAGGAGAGGAGAGGACTGTGTGTGTGTGTGTGTGTGTTGAAGGGGGGGCTGTAGCTAATGAAAGACATCATTGGCACCCCTCAGACATACCCCTCTCCCACACACCCCATTCAAAAGTAGTGTGTGTGTGTACCCATTTGTGCATGTGTGCGTGTGTGCATGCGTGCGCTAAATGTGTGTGTTTGTGTGTTTGCACTAATGTGTGTATGTAATTATCATCTGTCTGTCACAGAGTGGCCCGAGGCCTAAGGTCCCCTGCTTGGCTAGAGAATGTTGAGCAGTGGCGGTTTTGCCACCCCTCCTTCCTTCCCTCCCTCCATCCATCCTCAGCCTGGAGGAGTACCAGATGTACCCAGCCAGCCAACCCCCTCTGAGCTGAAGATGTTGGGCTTAGCAGCTTGGCACGGACCAGGGACCAGAGACTAGAGACCAACACAGAACAGAGCAGGACAGATGTGTGCAGATTGGCACAAAGTGTAAAAACACACAAACACCGTGGACAACACGCATTAGGGAGGCATGAGGAGTTGGAGATTGGTGCAACACACACACGTATGAGTGGATGTGTGCACACACATACACACACACACAGCCCAGGGAGAAAACACCCTCCACACATAATGAAACGAAACAACACTGGCTCGCCTCGTTCCAATTTCATCATCACTGTTTTTCTCAGTCTCAATCTATCGGCCCTTAAAAACCCATCCTAGCCTTTATAGTCTAGCACACATACACACACACACAACACACACGCATGCACACAGAAACACACACACACACAACACACACTCTCTCCACCGAGCCAGGAGAGGCATTCTCAGGCTGGTACCATCTGTCCTGAAACACTACCTATCTCTTCCGGCCTCGCTGCCGCCACCAGGCCACAACTGAGTGCGCTCAGTACTGCCCTTGCCCTGCCGTCCACCTCCCCATCTGACGCTAATTGCAGGAAATAATCTGTAATTTGTAAATGATTTAACCTTTACAGAAGAAACGACCAAAGTCAGCTTGGCGATAATGTAGAATCCCCCCGTGGACGAAAGAGGGAAAATGATGGCGGTACGGACAGAAGTATGAAAATGAAAGAGAGTGTGATTCAGATATCATTTAATTGCCCTGGCTAATTAGCTGTGTGGTCCAAGTCCTAAAGTGTGTCATTGCGAGGTTGTGTGTGTTTGTCTTTTGCTTTGTGTTTGTGTGTATGTCGCACGCTGCCACTGTGTGTGTGAGTGTATGTCACTCGCTGTGTGTGTGTATGGCTGTGTCGCTCGCAGTGTGTGTGTGGCGTTCCCAAAACAAGCCGGTGCCAGCCGCGACTGATAGGCTAATTAAACTCACCGCAGGGAATAAACGCTTCCTCTGTGTCTGCCATTTGTCATACCTGGCACAGAAATGTCACCAGGAAGAGAATCACAGCAGACACACAGACAGCAACTGACACACACACACCCTGCCACCACAGTGACTGTGAGGCAGACACACACACACCCTGCCACCACAGTGACTGTGAGGTGGACACACACACACCCTGCCACCACAGTGACTGTGAGGTGGACACACACACACCCTGCCACCACAGTGACTGTGAGGCAGACACACACACACCCTGCCACCACAGTGACTGTGAGGTGGACACACACACACCCTGCCACCACAGTGACTGTGAGGCGGACACACACACACCCTGCCACCACAGTGACTGTGAGGTGGACACACACACACCCTGCCACCACAGTGACTGTGAGGCGGACACACACACACCCTGCCACCACAGTGACTGTGAGGCAGACACACACACACCCTGCCACCACAGTGACTGTGAGGCAGACACACACACACCCTGCCACCACAGTGACTGTGAGGTGGACACACACACACCCTGCCACCACAGTGACTGTGAGGCAGACACACACACACCCTGCCACCACAGTGACTGTAAGGCGGACACACACACACCCTGCCACCACAGTGACTGTGAGGCAGACACACACACACCCTGCCACCACAGTGACTGTGAGGCGGACACACACAGAGAGAGGAGCTGAGGTGACAGAGCTAGAGTTACTATAGAGAGGGAGGGAAAGAAAGGGAGGAAAAAGAGAGGGACAGAGAGCGAGAGGATGGGGGGAAGATGGGGGAGCAACAAGATCTTTCGGTTTGACTTCAGTATTCAATGTTTGTCCAGTATTTAACGTCAAATTTCGACTGTTAAGTTTAGGCATTAATTCCGAATGGTTAAGGTAAGGGTTATGGTTTGGGATAGGGTTACAACAGAAACAACTAAACGGTTAACTTTATGCATTAATTCTGAATGGTTAAGGTAAGGGTTAAGGTTTGGGATAGGGTATATCTCGAGTGACCTGGCTGGGATGAGAGGGAGGCATCTGATGAAGGAAAGTAGTGACAAATGAAAATAAAATGTTTTTGTGGGAGAATGAATAAAGAGGGAATCAACAGGAGGAGAGAGAGTGATAGAGAGACAGACAGACGGACACTGAGCTGGCTCAACAACATTAACCAGACAGTGTTGCTCGCACACTCCAGTCCCAGGAGAGTATCCCACAATCTCTCCCTCCCTCCCTCCCTCCCTCCCTCCCTCCCTCCTCCCTCCCTCCCTCCCTCCCTCTCCCTCTCCCTCTGCCGTGACAGCAGCTCCCATTGCGTGGGTTCTCCCGTCAGGTCGCTGATAACATCCCTCCCCCTCTACTTCCCCCTCACTCTCCCCATCTCTACCGGTCTGCCTGCCTGTGACAGTCCCCCACCAACACCCTCCATCACCGCACATAGACACACACACACACACACACCGCGGCACAGCGCTGCTGTACGTTACAGGCGTGACAGCTTTAGTGGCATGTAGACACAGCCCCCGAGACATCTCTAGATTCTAGAATGTCACCCACCACCGCCACTGTGCTGCAGCAGACTCAGACATACTCCCACTGTGATGGCTGGCTGCTGGTGGGAAGGGAAGAACACCACAGTGTGAAGTCACTGGCTTGTGTGTGGTACAAATGTCTAGTCTTGTGTACTACAAGGCTACACAGGATGCTAACTTGTTGTATTTTACACAATGTCGACTTCCAAGTCAAGTACTTCTCATGTACAAGATGATATCAAAAGACCACTGTCTTTTTGAATATTGGACTGTATTTCATTACAACAATTTATTGTATCTTCCTTCACAAACACAACTATCTCTAACAGCTGTCCCTCCCTCCTCTCCTCCTCCGTCTCCTCACATCCTCCCTCCTGTCTCCCTCCATCTCCCATCTAGACAATCATAACCATTAGTATTTCCCTCGTCTGTTCTATTAGTTGCTACACGCTGTTCAACAGCGCCCGTACGGTCGTCGTGGTGAGGCGTACTGCTCGCCATTGCGCTAAACATTGGGGCCCCATATGGAGCGTCGCCGTTGGAACCGTGTCTCTGTCGCCATGGGAACTGTGTCTGTCACAGTAGGACACTGAGTTCCTGAGGTAGGTAGACGACGCCTCAGTATGAAACATACTGTCTCTGAGGTGTGTGTGTTTGTGTGTACCCTGTATCTCAACCTGCTGTTTCATCCCACTTCCTCCAGGAAATATCATCTGTCCTGTTGTCTTTCCTCCTCCTTCTCTCTCTCTCTCTCTCTCTGTGGGTGGCTCATTTGCTTGCTCTCTCTCTCTCTCTCTCTCTCTCTCTCTCTCTCTCTCTCTCTCTCTCTCTCTCTCTCTCTCTCTCTCTCAGTCTCTCTCTCTCTCTCTCTCTCTCTCTCTCTCTCTCTCTCTCTCTCTCTCTCTCTCTCTCTCTCTCTCTCTCTCTCTCTCTCTCTCTCTCTCTCTCTCTCTCTCTCTCAATTTCAATGTAAGGGGCTTTATTGGCATGGGAAACATATGTTTACATTGCCAAAGCAAGTGAAATAGATAATAAACAAAAGTGAAATAAACAATAACAATTTAACAGTAAACACTACACTCACAAAAGTTCCAAAAGAATAAAGACATTTCAAATGTCATATTATGTCTATTACAGTGTTATAATGATGTGCAAATAGTTAAAGTACAAAAAGGAGAATAAATAAAACATAAATATAGGTTGTATTTACAATGGTGTTTGTTCTTCACTGGTTGCCCTTTTCTTGTGGCATCAGGTCACAAATCTTGCTGCTGTGATTGCACACTGTGGTATTTCACCCAATAGATATGGGAGTTTATCCAAATAGGATTTGTTTTCGAATTCTTTGTGGGTCTATGTTATCTGAGGGAAATATGTGTCTCTAATATGGCCATACATTTGGCAGGAAGTTAGGAAGTGCAGCTCAGTTTCCACCTCATTTTGTGGGCAGTGTGCAAATAGCCTGTCTTCTCTTGAGAGCCAGGTCTGCCTACGGCGACCTTTCTCAATAGCAAGGATATGCTCACAGAGTCTGTACATAGTCAAATATTTCCTTAAGTTTGGGTCAGTCACAGTGGTCAGATATTCTGCCACTGTGTACTCTCTGTTTAGGGCCAAATAGCATTCTAGTTTGCTCTGTTTTTTTGTAAATTAATTATCTTTTTGTTTTCTCATGATTTGGTTGGGTCTAACTATGTTGCTCTCTCTCTCTCTCTGTGGGTGGCTTGTTTGCTCTCTCTCTCTCTCTCATCTTCTGCTGTTCTTTTCTTTTGTTCTAAGTCTTTCTATCTCTGTCTCTCTCGTCTCTCTCTCTCTCTCTCTCTCTCTCTCTCTCTCTCTCTCTCTCTCTCTCTCTCTCTCTCTCTCTCTCTCTGCATGCTGGGAGTGTTTGGTGCATGCTGGGAATTGTTTGAGTGAGTGCTATGTGCGAGTGTTGTGTAGAGTTAGATATCCTGGGTTTTCCTTTTCTTGGTGATATCCTTTTTTTCTTCTATGCATGATTAAGGATATTATTTCTATTTTCTTGTTGTGGTAGAATTAAGTATATTGTTTTTCGTGTCGAAATTACGCTGATCTTGGTGGGGATGGCGGCCCGAATGGGGACGCCGTCCCTGTCACTTCGGCACGGCTCTAGGTGTGTTACTGAAGCTACTGTCACGGTGGAGGAGGTTCTGGTCGCCGTAGGAGAGAAGGTAGGATATGACAATGTTGCTTATGCGTCACGGATGAATAAAGCGGTGGTGGTATTTCTAAAAGAAGACCGCCTTGTTGATCGTATGGTTGAGCATGGCGTACTTCTTAAAGGAATGTTTATTCAAGTTACACCGCTTTTTTCTCCGTCAACAAGGGTAACGATTTCAAATGTACCGCCGTTTATTCCAAATGAGCTATTGGAGCGCGAGTTATTGCCCTTTGGGAAGTTTGCAAGTTCAATTAAGGTTGTCCCATTGGGTTGCAAACACCCGGCGTTGAAACAGGTTATGTCGTTTCGGCGACGGGTGTTTATGTTTTTGGACTCACCGGAGCAGACTTTGGAGTTAGCGTTTAAAGTCAAGTATGACAATAGACTGTATATGACTTATGCTAGTACGGGTAGTCAATGGTGTTTTGAGTGTGGGGATGTTGGTCATAAGCGACATGCTTGCAGAGGGAGGGGCGCAGGTGGTCCTCGTAATGCCTGGGCCGGTGGGCTGACAGCGGTAGAGCAGCCACAAGCATCTGTTGCTGAGGAACAAGTTGTCCGTGTTGAGGGCACAGAGTTGCAACTTGTACCAGAGGGAAATGTTATGCAGCAGAAACATATTGTTGTAGAAGGTAAGGATGGATCTGAAGAGCCATTTTCTCAGACTGGTGAGGAGGTGCCCAGTATGAGTGCTGGGGTACAGGAGGGGGTTCATGTGGAGCTAATCTCCCAGGTAGTGGAGGAGATGCCCACTACAAGTAATGGGTTACAGGAGAGGGTTCATGTGGAGCTAATCTCCCAGGTAGTGGAGGAGATGCCCAATACGAGTGCTGGGGTACAGGGGGTTCATGTGGAGCTAATCTCCCAGGTAGTGGAGGAGATGCCCAATACGAGTGCTGGGGTACAGGGGGTTCATGTGGAGCTAGGTTCCCAGGTAGTGGAGGAGATGCCCACTACGAGTAATGGGGTTCAGGTGGGGCTAGTCTCGCAGGTAGTGGAGGAGATGCCCACTACGAGTAATGGGGTTCAGGTGGGGCTAGTCTCCCAGGTAGTGGAGGAGATGCCTGGTACGAGTGATGGGGTGCAAGTGGGGAGTGTTGAAAGGGATGTGGTAGAGGGGAGTCAGTGGTCTGTGGCCTCAGTTGAGGAGGATCAGGAGAAGGATATGGATATAGCTCCTGATACGATATCAGCTGGTGAGGACTCAATTTACGATCTAGAGGAGGTAAATGGGTTTCTTGATCAGACTTTTGGGAAATCTGTCAAATAGGCAGATTATTTTGATGTTGATAAGTTTGTGAGGTCAGCTGTGATGTTACAGAAGACGGTGGGGTTAGACCAGTTGAGTGAGAAGAAGCGGTTTCGCTTGAGGACATTTGTTACTGCTGTTGCAGCAGCAAAAGGTGGTGGGAAACGTGGTCAGGTTAAGAGAAAATTTAAATAATGATGATGATTATGCCTCATAGGGTGTTCTATTCTCTTTGTCTGGTTTCTCTTTGGTTTCTTCTGCTTTTCCTTTTTCTTTTCTATATGGAGGTACTGAGGGTAGGTTCTCTCAATATTAATGGGGGAAGGGACAGGAATAAGAGGGCTTGGGTATTAGAAGTAATAAAACAGAAAAGGCTTAATGTAGTTTTCCTACAGGAGACACATAGTGATGAGGAAAATGAGGTTGACTGGGGTATGTGGTGGGAGGGGCAGCATATACTCAGTCATGGTACTAATTTCAGTGCTGGGGTGGCAATCTTGTTTTCTTCAGGCTTAGGGGTGACTGTGGTATCTACAACAGAGATTGTCAAGGGTCGGGTTTTATTGGTCAAGGTGGATGTTATGTTTTTTTTTTTTTTTTTTTTTGAATGTTTATGCTCCTAATGAGGGTACAGAGCGTATTGTTGGTTTTGATAAAATAAAGGAAACCTTAAGACAGTGTGACCAAAAGGGGTGTATGGTTTTAGGGGGGGACTGGAACTGTACAGTGGATTTTACTGTTGATCGCACCGCTGAAGAACCTCACCTGCGGTCAGCCACTTGCCTGTCTGGTCTGTTAACTGAGTTTGAGCTTTCTGATGTGTGGAGAGTAAGGAATGCAAAAGTTAGGCAGTACACATGGCTGAAAGTTAATGAAGGTCATGTCAGTGCAGCAAGGTTAGACAGGTTGTATGTATCTGAGCAATACTGTAGTAGGGTTGGAAGGTGTGACATTACTCCTGTGGGTTTCTCTGATCACCATATTGTCACTGTTGATATTCACTTGTCCTGTCCACGAAGGTCATCATCTTATTGGTATTTTAATGTTAAATTGTTACATGATGTCATGTTTTGTGAAAGGTTTTTGTTGTTTTGGGAAAAATTGAGGGTTACAAAAGGGTATTTTGAGTCCTTGAGACAATGGTGGGAGGTTGGGAAGGCCCAAATTCGATTATTTTGTCAACAGTATACTGCTCTGTCTCGAATTGAAGTTAAAGAGACTATCAGGGCCCTTGAACAGGACATCAAATCTATTGAATTGAAGTTGCTCACTCAGAATGACCCCGGACTATTCATGAACTTACAGGACAAGAAACATGAACTGAGGTCGTTTCTGCATGAAAGAGTGAAGGGGGCCTTGATTAGGTCTCGTTTCGCTTCCCTCAAGGATATGGATGCTCCTAGTGCTTTTTTTAAAAACCTAGGACAGTCGACATTGCAACGTAAACAGATGGTCTGCCTTCGTCTCCCTGATGGGAAGGTGACCACGGATGACAGTGAAATGCGTCAACATGCCGTGGATTTCTATTCTGCCCTCTATAAGGCGGAGGATTGTGACTCTCTGTGTACTGAACAGTTGTTACACGGTCTTCCTCAATTGGGACCTGAGCAAAGAGTCGCATTGGACTCTGACATTACACTGCAAGAGCTGTCTACAGCAGTTATGCAGCTCTCAACAGGCCGAGCCCCTGGCATTGATGGTTTACCATCTAAGTTTTATAAGCACTTTTGGAGGTCTATTGGGGAGGATTTTTATGAAGTGGTGTGTGAATCTTTTCATGAGGGCTCTCTTCCTGTATCTTGTCAACGTGCGGTACTTTCACTGTTGCCAAAAAAGGGGGATTTGGCTCTCATAAAAAATTGGAGACCTGCTGCTTTGCTGTGTGCAGAATATAAAATTGTTTCTAAATGTCTCTCAAACAGGTTGAAAGAGTATCTGGGATTGTTGGTCCACAAGGACCAGTCCTACTGTGTACCTGATCGCTCTATTGTTGACAACTTGTTTCTAATAAGATATGTTTTAGACATTTGTAAACTGTCTGATGTAAATGTGGGTTTACTTTCTTTGGATCAGGAGAAGGCTTTTGATCGTGTGGACCATCAGTACTTGTTTAAAACAATGAAAGCCTTTGGGTTTGGGGATGTTTTTTTGTCTTGGATGAATTTACTGTATGCTGGGGCCTTGTGTATGGTGAAGGTGGGGGGTGGTTTGAGTTGCCCCATCCCTGTCCAAAGGGGCATCAGGCAGGGATGCCCAATTTCAGGGCAGTTATATAGTCTGGCGATTGAACCAATGCTTCGTTTTTTTAAGAGCGAGGCTTACTGGTTTCTCTGTGCCAGGGGTTATGAAGGGTCCCACGATAGCACTGTCTGCGTATGCAGATGACGTGACAGTTTTTATTACAGGGGGTGAGGATGTTAAGGTTCTCTCAAACGCTTTAAAGGTGTATGAGGGGGCCTCCTCAGCTAGAGTCAATTGGGGAAAGAGTGAAGCGCTGTGGGCAGGCCAGCTTCAGATGGGGTTACCAGGGGAGCTTCAGTGGGGCAGAGATGGGATGAAGACTTTGGGGGTTTTTCTAGGCTCCGATGTCTTTCAGAAAAAAAACTGGGAGGGTGTAGTGGAGAAAGTGTGTGCCAGACTGTCAAGATGGAAATGGGTGCTGTCCCAGCTGTCTTATAGGGGAAGGGTACTGGTAGCTAATAATCTTGCTGCCTCTACCCTGTGGCACAGACTAATGATTTTGCAGCCACCAAAGGGTCTGATACAAGAGCTTCAGAGGACCCTTGTCAATTTCTTCTGGTCTGGACAACATTGGATTAAAGCTTCAGCCCTGTACTTGCCACTGCACGAGGGTGGGCAAGGCCTGGTGGACATTTCTTCCAGGATCATGGCTTTCCGGCTTCAAGCAGCACAGAGACTGTTGTACAGTGACGGTTCTAGCTGGGTTGACACCGCCTACACATTGATGAGGAGAGCGGGCTGTTTGGGCTTAGACAAGCACCTTTTCCTCTTAAAGCTGGAGGGGGTGAGTTGCCTGGCCTGACTCCATTTTATGAGTCTGTTATGCAGGCTTGGAGAGTTCTGGTCAAGTCCCGTAAGGCCTGCATGCCACCAGAGATGTGGCTTTTTGAAGAGCCTCTTTTTCATAACACTGCCATCCAGTCCCGTGTTCTGGGGTCAGCTAGCCTACGTTCATGCTTGTTAGGCGTGGAGTGTACTAAGCTAGGTAATCTGATGCGGAACAGGAATAGGTCGTTGGAGGAGCTGGGAGAAAGAGCGGGGATCCGATCGTCTCGCCTACTGAGGAAGGTCGTCGCTGAGGTCTGTGACTCCTTGCCAGTACTTCATCTGCAGTATGTGACTGACACTTCCAATTCTGATCGGTGGAAGGAGGGTCTGGATTATATGTGTTCCCTGCACTGATTGTTAGTGCTGCGGCGGGGGCATTCGAGGAGGACGTGGGGATGCTGCTTTCCTTTGATACCCCGGAGCTGGGGGAGTTCAAGGAGGTGGGAAAGAAGGCCATGTACAGAATATGTGTAAAGGTGTCCCATGCTTCTTCCCTGGAAGGGGTCAAATCGACGAGGTGGGCGGGTGTGCTTGGTCCAGGTGCCTCCCCAAAAGGCTGTTGGCGAACATTATACAAACTGCCTATTGATAAGAGGACAGCTGACCTCCAATGGAGGATAATACATGGAGCCATAGCCACCAACATGCATCTGGTACACCTGGATCCTACTGTTGGGGAGGAGTGTCCATTCTATGCTGAGTCTGAAACTCTGGCACATCTGTTTTTACAGTGTCCCAGGTTGGTCGG
The DNA here is from genome assembly GCF_020615455.1 of Coregonus clupeaformis. Classification (NCBI taxonomy): domain Eukaryota; kingdom Metazoa; phylum Chordata; class Actinopteri; order Salmoniformes; family Salmonidae; genus Coregonus; species Coregonus clupeaformis. Next base: position 1,586,026 of record NC_059211.1, on the reverse strand, counting down.
GATGATTGACCTGATCACTAATTGGTTCTCAACGTTGGGAGAGGTTTTCTCTTCTCAACTGTATATATTTTAGGCCAAAGTACAGGTTTAGCCAAAAAGGTGTAGTTGTGTTGCTTAATTTTGTGCTAGGGGCAGCAAAATTAGCGATATGGAAGACCCGAAAGAACAGTATTCGGGGACAGGGGTCTGTGGATGTGGTGGGAATGCTGGAGGGAATGTTGGCAGCGAGAATAAGGGTTGAGTTTGCCTATTATAAACTTGTCAACAATATTGATATTTTTATGAGTATATGGGGTATTCAGAGGCTGTTGTGTTTAGTAACTGTGGAGGAGGAATTGGAGTTGTGTTTTTAATTGATGTGTAACTACGGTTTTGTATGAGTATTTATTGTATGGTGGGCTCCCAGACCCAATAAAGATTATTTAAAACTCAAACTCTCTCTCTCTCTCTCTCTCGTTCTAACGCTCTCTATTCCTTTCTCTCTATATTGTTCAAGGTCTCACAAGTGCCCGGCTTCAAGACTCAACAGTTGCTGACACAAGCATGTAAGCAACTGCATGTGTTCCATACAAAGATATTGCCACTATGCCTACATAATACACTATGTATGTATTATTCCTGCCAATCACTAATCATCAAACGCATTGGAACACTTTAAGCCGCTGTCAGCATCTTTGTATTAGTCTTATTTGTCAAGCTAACAATTAAGGTTCGGCTAAGACCAATCCCTCAGTGCTGTGGCGTGATAAAGAGAGGAGGAGGAAGAGGAGGATGAGGAGGAGAAATCTTACAGTGACGGGAACCCGGGATTTTAGTTTTCTCCTCTTTTAATCTCTCCCTCCTCCAGCTCAGCCTAACTGACATGTTCTTAATTTATTCCTCTCAGGATTCTCACATTTTAATTAGGCCAGTTTAAATATCCTCCTGCTCCTCCGCACACACACACACACACACACACACACACACACACGGCTGCACAGGCAGAAAGAAGAACATACACACACGCAAGCACGCACACACACACACACACAATATATGTCATGTAGCAGTGTACAGTAGTGAAGCCACTGATCCCTTCTTCTGCTTGTCAACTTCTCTTGCGACTCGCAAGATGCCAGTTCTCTTTTGATCTGTGATGTTTTCACACTAAATCCTACTGCAGTCCCTTTGTAAGACTGGGGGTAAATAATGGATGAATAAATACATCATTGAATGCTGGAGTTAAATAAGTGACTAGAGCTCAATACATATAGAGAGAGACAACAGAGAAGCTTTAGAAGGTACAGCAAGAGGACAGGAGTGATACATTGCTGCTGGGAGGATGGGTCAAGTCTGGCTATAGTCACAGAGATAGATCACCTGAGTACCCCTCACTCTCCTTATGGTCATAGAAAGGTCAATGACTGATATGTGTGTGTGTGTTTGTGTGTGTGTGTGGCCCGTGGGCAAGTGTATGCAGCATGTGTGTGTGTGTGTGCTATGTGTAAAATGTGTATGGGTGTATATGCATATGTGGGGGGGTATGGCTGCTCTCTAGCCGTGATGGAAAAAGAGAGGAAATTAGTTTCTGCTAAAGCCACTGACGAAGCTAACACTTTTACACATTTTCCATTATGACAGCAGGGGTAATTACTACACACACACACACACACACACACACACACACACACACACACACACACACAACACACACACACACACACACCTCCAATTGCAGCAGGGGCATTTACTATGTCTTAAGTGTCATGCTTAGGGGCCTAACTGAGATTTGAAATAGTAGTACCCATCTGGTTCTGGTTGCCGTCCCCTTTTACTAGATACCTCTCTACGTGTTGTTGGGTGTCAGGTTAAAAACAACTTTCCCTTCTCCTCAGCTGGTGGACAGAGAAATATAGGCCCGTAGTGAAACAGATAGGGAAGGAAGTGATGGTGTATGACACCCCCCTTTTACTAGATACTTCTACTTGGTGTTGGGTGTCAAGTTAAAAAGTCTGTCCCTTTCAGCTCAGTAGGGAAATATAGGCCAACTACAGTGGTAGAAAAACAAAGGAGGTGACACCCCTCCTTTTACTGGATACTTCTACATGTTGTTGGGTGTCAAGTTACAAAGACTTTCCCTTCTACTCAATTAGTGCGCAGGGAAATATAAGCCTGTCTCCAGATCTGTTTGTGTTGTTTTGTCAACTCCTACCGTGCCAATGACCATAGGAGTTAGGAGACAGCACAAAACACCTCTGGGACCAGGCTAATATAGGCCTACACTACAGAGAAGAACAAATAGGTACAAGGAAATGGGGGTGCCTATGACACATACATGACACAGGAAGTAATTTTCTGTAAGTCTTTTTCTGTAATTTCCTGTTTTGGGGATGATATGCACAGAAGCGGAAATTACGCATCCACTCACATGCATGCATACACACACAAAGTACACACACACACACATTCTATTACTCACACACACGGTCACTGTCTCGGTCACTACCACCTACTCACCCACCTCCCACACACATCATAGAGAACTTTATCAGACACATCCATACACACATGGAGTATACGTTCACACACACACACACATATGCACACACACACACACATGCATGCACACTTCACCCTTAGCCCCATCCCCATCCCCCCCCCACAACCACACTCTCCCCTCTCAAGGTCATCAGCTTTTGAGGCCTCTTGGGGCCCCTCCCTCAGCCCTCTGCCCCTCTCTGCCCCCTCCCGTCTACCTCACCCCTCGTCCATCTCTGAGACAGAGCTCCTTTCCAGCTATGGCAGCTCACAGAGGAATGCCAGTAGATTACATCCACCACAGACCCGCCACCAATCATACTTTCCTACCACAGCACTACTTCAGCTGCTGAGCCATCCAGTCATCCACACTGCACTGTCTGGTCTAGAGGCTAGGCTACTAGCTAATTGTATGGTACTGTATTGTAGGGCTAGGATATGATTATGCTAATGGCCATACTTTCCTTTGCACTACTTCAGCTGCTGAGCCATCCAGTCATCCATACTGCACTTTCTGGACTAGAGGCTAGGCTAGTTGCTAGCTAAGGTATTAATTGCTGTACTGTAAGGCTAAAATATACCAGTGATACAGCAATGTCTGGAGGCTAAATAGTAGCTGTAGCTAACAGTATTAGCCGCTTTAGGCTTGTTGTATGGGTTAGCTAGGCTAAGTCTGTCTGGGTGAGTGACATGGCCAGACTGAGGCTAGTAGCTAACAGCGCTACTGTATCAAATGGATTAGTTTAGGTATGCTACTGCTATGCTAACTTAGCCTGACTGGGAGACTGATTGGACCAGACTGGTGTTCCACTCACCACAGTCTAGTCTAAAGAGGAAACGGTTAAAGCCTAGAGGAGCCAGCAATGTGTGTATAATGAAGTAGTGACGGTGATACACCATGGTTTAAAGTGGGAGGGAGGGATGGGGTGGAGGAGGGGGAGAGAGGGAGGGATGGGGGTGGAGGAGGGGGAGAGAGGGAGGGATGGGGTGGAGGAGGGGAGAGAGGGAGGGATGGGGTGGAGGAGGGGGGGAGGGAGGGAGGGATGGGGTGGAGGAGGGGGAGGGAGGGAGAGATGGGGTGGAGGAGGGGGAGAGAGGGAGGGATGGGGTGGAGGAGGGGGAGGGAGGGAGGGATGGGGTGGGGTGGAGGAGGGGGAGAGAGGGAGGGATGGATGGGGAAAAGGGGGGTATCGGGTTAAGGAATGTTGATGAATGTGCATGTGTATTTCATGAGAGAGCTTGTGTATAGGGTCGTAAAGTAAGAGTCAGCACTATAACAGTAAATCTATCATATAAATTACAGTATTACACTTTTAATGTGGAAAATAAAAAAATATATAGTGTATCTGGTATATGATACAATTCCGCAGATAGGCTGGCATTAGAGCATACATGACTTGCCTAGTTAAATAAAGGTGAAATAAAATAAATAAAAAAATAAAAAATTAGAGCATACATGGAAGGGACTCTCAACGGAGTCCAATACTTAGTGTTGTTAAAGAAACAGTCAGTCAGTAATAACGTAAGCGGGGTTGGAAAGTAATGAAGGGAAATATAATTGTATATAAAAAAAAAACACTGCAGCCCAGCCCAGAGCAGTCTGTCCCCACAGCGGCTCTCAACCCTCTGTGTGACCGAGAGAGTGAACGCTGTATCCCCCTTTCATCTTTCATAAGCTCTAACAGCGCTGTCCCTCTGTGTGTGTGTGTGTGTGTGTGTGTGTGCGTGTGTCTGTGTGTAATCTGCTTCAACAGTAATGACACTAAACACACACACGCACACACACCCTCATAACTTTGCTATCACTGAACACTTAGACACTCTGTCTGTGAAGTCAAAGCCGTAACATGATGTTCATACAATGCAACATGGTGGATTAGTGCTTATACAACTGACATACAGTAAGGAAAACAATATGGACTGCCACATTGACAAAAGCTGCATCTGGCTGTGGATGCTTTAAAGCATACTAGAGGGACTAAGCAGGGCATTAATGACTCAATAAAATACATTTTTGTTTTGTTTTAGCTTTTTTATGTGTGTGAAGCAGCTGTTTATATCACAAGGGAGATGGGGGGGGAGATATATGGAAAGGGGAAAAGCGAGAGGGGGGGTCAGAGAGAGAGAGAGAGAGGGGGGGGTGGGGTCAGAGAGAGAGAGAGAAAGATAGAAAGGGGGAAAGCGAGGGGGGTCAGAGAGAGAGAGGGGGGGTCAGAGAGAGAGGGGGGGTCAGAGAGAGAGAGCGAGAGAGAGGGGGGGGGTCAGAGAGAGAGAGAAAGATAGAAGGGGGGAAAGAGATAGGGGGGGTCAGAGAGAGAGAGAGGGGGGGGTCAGAGAGAGAGAGAGATGGAAAAGAGAGAGAGAAGGGGGAATGGAGAGTGAGAGGAGGGAGATAGAGGGATGTAGGTTGATAACCAGATACAGATCAGGGATGATTGGGAATCCACCCAGAGTTCGGGATTAAATGGTGAGCTGGGCTGAGCTGGGCTTTATCCCCTGTTCTAGTGCTGGGTCCAGTTCCAGTTCTGGTTCCAGTATGATGCCAATGGAACAGGGCCAGGGTTCTACCACAGACCCTAGAGACAAACAGACACAGGCAGTCCTGATTCTGTTCTGCCCATTTGGTGTGTGTGTGTCTCTGTGATTACCCAGCCTGGCTCAACCCACTCCTTCAGTGGAAACCAGCCAGACAGACTGAGGTTTTCTCAGGCCAAGGCCAAGTAGTGGTGAACTAACTCAGAGTAGGCTACAGTCATAGTCACGATCTGACTCAACTCTGTACAAAATGGTTAAAGCATTCTCCTACATAGCATAATGACAATCTATTCCGCCATCTTCAAAATACACATTTTCACATATTAGCACTGTAGACTTTTCAGCATGGACCAGGTAGCATTCTTGTATAAACAGTGAACATACTGATTTCTCTGATTAAGCCTAATCATATTCTATCCAGCTACCTTGTTAGGACATGGACCTACGCATAGGCTTGTCTGAACTGGATAACGTACAGTAACAACCAACATAACTACCATGGTTTACACATAACCAAAAAGCCAGCGTTCACACAGAGAGAGAGATGTGCTGAAAGCAGAGCCAGTGTTCCTTCTGACCAGGCTGTGAGTCCGACCAGGCAGATGATCTCTGTACCGTATTACCAGGCTAGAAATGGCTAAAGCCCAGAAACGGAGCTGAGATTATCCCAGGTTTGGAAAGGATGATCCAACTGGAGTACTAGGCCTGACCGGGCAGGCACACAGTGTGTGTGTGTGTGTGTGTGTGTGTGTGTGTGTGTGTGTGTGTGTGTTGGAGGCCTCAGGGCCGTCCGTGGCTTTGTATTCAGAGTGTGTCGCCCCGGCCGCAGCGGGAGCAGTTAGGCAGTCCAGCGGCATCGATTTGTCAGCACATCGTACCCACAATCCTCTGGGGCTCCAGAGAACGTGAAGAGAGGAGGGGAGAGATGTCAGGGTAGAGGCTTGGTGTGACTCGACACACACACCGAGAAAGACAAAGACGTACACACACACACATAAACACACCAGGTAAGACAAATACATACACACACTAGAGAGCGCATTCATGAACACACACACAACTCCCCCGCTCCAAGGCAGCATTCTACCCCATGCCAGCATCTTTCACCTTTGATGTTCCCTGTAACATAAAACAGTCAGATACCATAACACAAAACAGCCAGATAGCTGCATCCCAAATGCCACCCTTTTCCCTTCAAAGTGCACTACTTTTGAGCAGGGCTCATAGAGAATAGGGTGCCATTTGGGGGACACACCATTCACACCCCCCACCTGCTCCATCGAACATATCCTCCTACCCTTCATCCATAAAACATCACACATCGCAAACACATTACATACAACCATTGAAGTAGACGACACAGCTTTTCTGTAGGGGTACTCAACTCTTGCCCTACGAGGTCCGGAGCCTGCTGGTTTTCTGTTCTACCTGATAATGAATTGCACCCACCTGGTGTGCCAGGTCTAAATCAGTCCCTGATTAGAGGGGACCAATGAAAACAAGAAGTGGAACTGGTTTCGAGGTCCAGAGTTGAGTTTGAGGCCACTATAGGATATACACCATAGTTGACAGACAGTATGTGATCTAAAATCAACTCTTGATTAGAGTTCTCCAGGAAAAAGTGTTTCTCTGGAGGAGAGGAAAGTGGAGCGTGTCTGTGTGTGTATGTGCACGTGTGTGTGTGTGTGTGTGATGTTGTAAATACCTGGAACCTATAGTCATCTAATGGCTCTCTTAGTGGCTTATTAAAAACACCAGTAAATAGCATTCAAATCAACATATTTTAGTTCTCTAGCATGTCATAGGAAAGAGTTTCAACCATAGAAATATAAATACTAGAATGGAAAATCCCATTCAAATGAATGCAGTTCTCCAACTGGTTGTCACAGGAGAGAGTTTCCCCGGGACAACCCATACACAAAAAAAATTGATGCACGCATGACTGTAAGTCGCTTTGGATAAAAGCGTCTGCTAAATGGCATATTATTATTATTATTATTATTATTATTATTATTATCTCAATCTGCAGTGCGTTGGATACTTAATAATTACTCCAGTAGGCTAAATCAGGTTTCTTGGTAGTCTTAAACAAATCTACTTTGAAACAAAAGTATCCACCTCACACACATGGTTATGGGCTTAACAAAAAGAAGACACCTGTACCATGTCAGATATACAGTTGAAA
>NC_059211.1:1538789-1576289 GCF_020615455.1 Coregonus clupeaformis | reverse complement strand
TTTAGCTATCCCTGGTGCAATGTTAATAAAACCCTACCCTGACCCTGACTCTTGCCCTACCTAGGAGATAATACATGTATTATGTAACTGTATTACATAGGGTCAAGGTCATAGGCTACTTGCAACCGTGAACCTATAAGGGGTGGAAGCTGCCCTTAGGCACAGCACAGGGCCTGTATTCAAAAAGTCTCAGAGTAGGAATGCTGATCTAGGATCAGTTTCCCCCAATCAGGAAGAGTAGCTGCTTCTTTCGCAACAGCTAATGGGGATCCTAATAAAATACCAATACCAATTATGATTTAAAAGGCTAAACTGATCCTAGATCAGCACTCCTACTCTGAGAATATGTATGAATACAGGCCCTGATCAGGAACTAGCTGACCAAGACCTAACCTGAACTATTAGTGGGGCAAAATGTCAGTCTAGGGGGCAACTTCATCTGGAAGGTGTGTTTGCTCCATGACTGTGTGTGTATGTGTGTGTGTGTGTGTGTTTGTGTTTGTGTTTGTGTTTGTGTTTGTGTTTGAGTTTGTGTGTGTGTGTGTGTGTGTGTGTGTGTGTGTGTGTGTGTGTGTGTGTGTTGCTACACTACTAACTAAATAGCCGTCCAAACCCAATGGATTGCTGTGCGGATTACGCCTGGGATTTGAGTAGACGTTGGATTTAAGAAGGGAATTAAAATAATATCTCTTTCTCGCTCCAGCTTCCTTCTGCCTCGTGTTACACCGCTCTCACTCTCTTAATCACTGATAGAGACAACACCACTGGAGTAACACACTCATCCAGCTCCAGTGACAAGAGAAGAACGAGAGAACAAGAAAAAGAGGAGAAGAAGAAGGAGAAGAAAAGCGGGGGAGCGGAGGGAGAGGAGGAAGAGAGGAGGGAGAGGAGGAAGAGGAGGAAGGGGAGGGAGAGGAGGGAGAGGAGGAAGAGGAGGGAGAGGAGGAAGAGGAGGAAGAGGAGGAATAGAGGAGGGAGAGGAGGGAGAGAGGAGGGAGAGGAGGGAGAGGAGGATGAGAAGGGAGAGGAGGGAGAGGAGGATGAGAAGGGAGAGGAGGGGGGAGGGAGAGGAGGGAGTGGAGGGAGAGGAGTGAGCCGAGGGAGAGGAGGGAGAGGAGGAAGAGAAGGGAGAGGAGGAAGAGGAGGGAGAGGAGGATGAGAAGGGAGAGGAGGGAGTGGAGGGAGAGGAGGATGAGAAGGGAGAGGAGGTAGAGGAGGATGAGACGGGAGAGGAGAGAGAGGAGGATGAGAAGGGAGAGGAGGAAGCGGAGGGAGAGGAGGGAGAGGAGGATGAGAAGGGAGAGGAGAGGGAGGAGGGAGAATAGAATGAGAAGGGAGAGGAGGGAGTGGAGGGAGAGGAGGATGAGAAGGGAGAGGAGGGAGAGGAGGGAGTTGAGGGAGAGGAGGGAGAGGAGGGAGTGGAGGGAGTGAAGGGAGTGGAGGGAGCGGAGGGAGAGGAGGGAAAGGAGGGAGCAGAGGGAGAGGAGAGAGGAGGGAGAGGAGGGAGAGGATGGAGTGGAGGGAGAGGGGGGAGTGGAGGGAGAGGAGGAAGTGGAGGATGAGAAGGGAGAGGAGGGAGAGGAGGATAAGAAGGGAGATGAGGGAGAGGAGGAAGCGGAGGGAGAGGAGGGAGAAGAGGGAGCGAAGTGAGAGGAGGGAGAGGAGGGAGTGGAGGGAGAGGAGGGAGAAGAGGGAGCGAAGTGAGAGGAGGGAGAGGAGGGAGTGGAGGGAGAGGAGGGAACGGAGGGAGAGGAGGAAGTGGAGTGAAGAGACAGTCTGCAATTACTGGCCTCTTGCTCCTTGGGCTGGAAAGACATAAGGCTGGTTCTGACAGGCCAAGCCGCCCATATCTCTGCCCAGTGCCAATGTGTCATCCTCCCTTCTTCATCTTCTTCTCTTTCTTTTATTCCTTCCTCCCTTCGTGAAGACGAGAGCCTTTTTACGATACGAGAATTACGAAAGGGATTACTGCAGTGAGAAGAGAGGAGATAGCGAGGGAATGATTTTGATTTGCACACAATGTCATTATGCAGTGTGTGTGTGTGTGTGTGTGTGTGTGTGTGTGTGTGTGTGTGTGTCTTATCATGTGTGTGTTACAGGGCCTAATGCGACAGTATTGGTGAGATTTCCCCAGAGAGCAGAGGTAACCTAGTGTTCAAGTGGTTTCAAATGACCATTCTTGAGACAAAGGATAAGTCCCAAATGGCACCCTATTCCCTATATAGTGCACTTCTTTTGACCAGAGCCCTATTGTACCAGGTCAAAAGTGGTGCACTATGTACATAATAGGTTGCCATTTGGGACTCAACTTGCACAGATGTGGCCAGTGTGCTTCAGATACACAACACACTATACAGTATAGTAACCTCTCATAGGACTGCCATAGAATAGAAGTGGGCTATATATATATATATAGGACTACCTTGCAGTGTGGGGATTGGGGAATACATGGATACAAAAGGGTAGATTGCATGTGACTACCATTGATCTGAGGTGAATGTGTAGTGTTTCAACATTGGTTACACCTTACTAGCAACACGAGGGGGTTAGGGAAACCGGTTTGGAAGCATCTGGGAAAGCAAATATTACCTTACATTTTTTGGGGCCCATCGTAACATAAAAATGATGTGTGTTTGATTTCATACAGTATACAAAATGGTCATAGAAACCAACATTCATATACAGTAGCCTGTTTACAGTAACTGATATGTGGATTGGAACATTCCTATACAGTAGTCTGTTTACGGTAGCTGGTATGGGGATTAGAACATTCATATAGAGTAGTCTGTTTACAGTAGCTGGTATGGGGATTGGAACATTCACATTCATTAGTCTGTTTACAGTAGCTGGTATGGGGATTGGAACATTCACATTCATTAGTCTGTTTACAGTAGCTGGTATGGGGATTGGAACATTCACATTCATTAGTCTGTTTACAGTAGCTGGTATGGGGATTGGAACATTCACATTCATTAGTCTGTTTACAGTAGCTGGTATGGGGATTGGAACATTCACATTCATTAGTCTGTTTACAGTAGCTGGTATGGGGATTGGAACATAATGTCTATTTAAAATATCTATTTAAAAGGATATAGTGGGTGATCAGCCTAATCAGTGGTCCACATGGCTGGGGTCTCATTCCCTCCATCCCTCCTCCTTTCCTTCCCTCTCTACCCCCTCTCTCCAGAGGGATGATCTCTGCTCTAAAGTGGCACCACAAACCCCTAGTCTTGCTCCGTCTGGGTTGTGTTCAGTTGGGAGAAATGTTTTGAAATGGGAAGGTACTGATGTATGATCTTAATTTGAGATAGTTTGCTACAGCAGGAAAATAATCCTGCAGCTACAGAAAATGTGAATTATTATGTGGATTATAATTAATGGACATTTTTGTAGGGGTTCATACATTGTTCAATAGGGCAAATCAAGACTGACATTTTTAAGTGGAAATTACAAACTTTAGAAGGCTTTTTAAACCTTGAATACACTACCGTGGAGGAAAATTCTCAGCAACTTTTGTACCTAAACCTATCCAATAAGATACCCTTATTTTCATTTTACGTAGGTAATCAATTTTTTTTTTTACATTTAGCCCTACTGACCCTGGCCTGGCTATGAATACAAACATGTTGGGGGAGGGGGTATGTTCATCTAGTCATCTTGATGAACTCATTTACCAGTGCAAGGTCCCCCGCTCTCTCATCTGAGGCTGTAGCTACTCTAAACCTCTTACCTATGGGATTATTGGCATCACAGGGGATTATATGGCTTTACTATTCTGGATGATGTGATATTAACGTATTGGAAGAAACCTAGCCGTCTGGAACGGTGGTGGTGGTGGGGGATGGGGAGTGTGTGTGTGTTAATGTGTTACAAATCCAACCCGTCTGAAACGGTAGTAGGATCATGACATCATCTGGGAATCGTCAGAAGCCGATGTGTTGGGTAACTGTGCTGGTTGGAGACAGGGAGTGTGTGTGTGACCGGGGAGTGAGATTGTGTGTTTTTATAACACTAATGGCCTGTAATGGCTGGTATATGGCCTAAAACAGAAGGACATTATCATCAATGTGTGGAGAAGGCAGAGTAGAGACTGTCGAGACACAGTAGTTTGTTTCATAGGACCTATGAGGCATACAAAATATCAAACACACACACTCCCCCGATCCACCCACACACACCCCCACACAGTGAGGGGCCAGGCTGTGTGGGGGTTCTCAGAGTGTCTCAGAGTGTGTTGTTCTACTGCTGTTCTTCACACTAAGGGCTCCTGCTGGAGAACAGTGAGTAAGCGGACGCTGACTGTGTGTGTGGAGATTGTGTGTGTGTGTGGTGTGTGTGTGTGTGGTGTGTGTGTGTGTGCGTGTGTTGATGCTGACTGTGTGTGAGATCGCACTGCATTTGACCCTGTGCTCTCGGTCTGTCTGTGGAACCAGACAGGCAACCTCAGGCCAATGCTCAGGCAATCTATTATGGGATATCACTGTCTCATCTCTGACTCATCATGGACATGGGGGACCTGATCCTAGATCAGCACTCCTCATATGCTGTCAGAGTATGAAGCTTTCAGAAAAGGACTGCTGCTTTCGGATCAGTTTTGCCTTTTAGATCATAATCAATAAGATTGCATGGACCAGCCAGGTCACCCATGATACAAGTCAGTATTCGACATCCATCCATGTCTGACGACATCGGGAGATGACATGGAAACTGGCCACTAGGGGCAACAGTGAGCGCTGTTACCTTCAAGTAGGTTTCGGTTTTGCTAGGGCATTGTGGACGGGCAGGGCGGATGGGTTTAAGCATCTGATTCCAAAGGTTGCAAGTTCAAATCCAGTGACAGAAAGTTGTTTTTGATATTATTGTTTTAAGCCTATCCCAGACCTTAACCCTTACCGTAACCATTCAGAGTTAATACCTAACCTTAAGAATTTGGAGTTAATGCCTAAACTTAACCTTAAACACTTCAAAATGTGACATTTGGAACAACTTTGACATTTGAGAAACATGGATGGACGTCTAATTCTGACATGAGACTATGAGAGCTGGTAGACATGGACGGGGGGACCTGATCCTAGATCAGCATTCTTCATATGGTTTCAGAGTATGGAGCACAGACCCATACAGTCAGGGCCCATTACATGGACATGCTGGATATGCATCATTGGCAAAGTCACAGGGGTCCTACAGAGAGACAGTGGTGCCTCTGTCCGCCTGTCTGGAATAACATTAGGACCTCGCCAGGGAAGCCCACATTTAGCACCTGGACTAGAAGTAGCATTTAGCAAGGAGCTGCTAGCTTGGTCTGTGATAGCATAGTGGGGTTAACAGTAGGACAAAATGGTGGATGTTTTGACTGTGCTGCTAAGGATACCTGTAGATATACTGCCTGTATAGATGGTGCTTCTTCATTCCACATCCACAGACATGATAGAGGGGTATGGTTTGTCCTTGCAGGTGTTTGTTAAAGAAAGTGTGCTATGTATATCCATGTATAGCTGTATCTAAGCCTCATGTAACAGCACAGACGTGAGGCTCCCACCAATCCACCTCTTTAAATCAAAGGTAGAGTGGTTTTCCTTGAATCTAGCCTATGTTTTTGGCAGGGTGAGGTTGATCTATTAAGCAAGATGGAAGCATAAAGTTGGATGGTCTATCTACTTAAAGGGATAGTTCACCCAAATTAAAATGTCACATATTTGTTTCTTTACCTTGAAAGCAGTCCATAGACAAGGAGAGACTGCGCTGGCTTTGTTAAACTATCCAGCAACAACTGATATTAGTTTGTAATTTGGGTGAACTATCCCTTTAAGTAGATGGACCTGCCACTTTTTCCCTTCCCTTGTCATTGATGTAACCACATATGGGATTGGCTTTGATGATGTAATATTTGAAAAGGGAAATGGGGGATTTTAAATCAGACTTCATGACTGTGGTTTCTAAACCTTGTAATCATCTACAGTGTTCAAAGCCTAATAACTCAAACAGAACACTTTTTTCCCCCTCCGTCTTTTTTTCCTAGTGCTAATTTGAATGCCAACTACTGTACAAAGTGAATGCTGCTGAGTTAGTTTGAATGTAATGAAAGAAGATATCAGTTGGGAGAAATAGAAAAAAGATACTTTGAAAAAGGCTATTAAAAAGAAATCCAAATGGTTTTAGATAAATTCCTGTAACAACCTTTTCATTCTGCGCATGCATTTTCAAATTAAAACCGATTGTGGTGCACTCTTTCTGTAGTTAAATCTTAGCACACTTAAGGCCCTATTCTGTGTCCACGCTCCTCTCTTCCAAGCTCTCTCTTTCTCTGTCTCACTGTCTCTGTCTCTGTCTCACGCGCCCGCAGGCATGCACACACAGAAACACACACACACACGCACACACACACACACACACACACACACACACACACACACACACACACACACACACACACACACACACACACACACACACAGACACTGTCTCTGTGACTACAGCATCACAGTGGGATTTAAACACCCACTCAGTCCCAGCTATGAGTAGAGTAGAGCAGCACTGCTGCTTCCTATGTGAGGGTTAAACTGGGGGAGAAAGTAGGGCATCAGCCACTCACTGTGTGTGTGTGTGTGTGTGTGTGTGTGTGTGGATTCAAATAAAGTATTTAAAATGTGTGAGTCAGCATGGTGATCAGGACAGGAGTGGCATGATTGAAACAGTGAAACAGAGTGGTGGAACAGGCAGGCAGCAGAGGAGAGATGAGAGAGAGAGAGAGAGAGAGAGAGAGAGAGAGAGAGTTGAGAGAGAGAGAGTTGAGAGAGAGAGAGAGAGAGTTGAGAGAGAGAGAGTTGAGAGAGAGAGACAGAGAGAGTTGAGAGAGAGAGAGTTGAGAGAGAGAGGGGATAATAGACTAACTGATACATTTACATTTTAGTCATTTAGCAGATACAATAGCAAAGGCGTCACAGACTCAGCAAAGCTCTCAAATGCAAAACAGATGCATGCAGTGTTAATATTGAAATACAATTTAAAAGCCTAACTGTTGCTGGAGCCAAAGAGACCTTGGTCCGAAAAAGTGGCTAAAGCATTAGTGTCTTTATAAAGGGTCAAATCTGAAATGTTTTATGGTTGTCCATTAGACACCATTATCTTACTTTTACCATCATAATATTAGATTTACTACGATTTTGTTTTGTTTTACTGCTCTCAAAGTGACATTAAAGCTCTAAAGCCAGGGAAGGCAAGAGATGATGACACTAAGATATGCGATATTATCAGGACTTCATATAAGAAAACAAAGAAACAGTTATTGAATATATAAATACTTGGAACAGAATATTTACATCCCTTGGTGATCACTGTCATCAGCTGTGCCGTTGCCATATCAACAGATGGTTAAAACAATGGAACATTTATTTTCACTTCTGGTGGTGAAAATGACTTGATGGATCTGCTTTGAAGAAACCACATGTGATTAACTATGTGTGTGTGTGTGTGTGTGTGTGTGTGTGTGTGTGTGTGCGTGCGTGCCTGCGTCAATGTGTGTGTGTATAGTACATGCACCCATGTTTGTGTGTGTGTGTGTGTGTGTGTGTGTGTGTGTGTGTGTGTGTGTGTGTGTGTGTGTGTGTGTGTGTGTGTGTGTGTGTGTGTGAGCTTAACTGCCATGAAAGCGATGTCCGCAGCAGGAGGAAAGGATGTACATGTTACAGTGACTAAGCACAGAAACACTTTACGACATGGGTATAACCTGGAAAACACACTGTGGCTGGGAGGCATGACGTCGGTATCCATCTAGTAGCCCCCCAGACGGAAAGGAAAAACACATGTATGCATAATTAGGAGTTGAATGGAGAGGGGAACAGGTGCTTGCTCATTAAGGTTCCTGTCTTTTTTCGTGGCTAAACCAACTAGGCTCATAATTTAACAATTGTATTTGCATTTACAGATGGCATACAAGTTTGTTATTAAGGCACATGAAAGTTCACGTTCCAGAAGATATTTCTGCCCAAAAACGCATTTTGATAAAAAATGAATGTTTACGTTCAAATGCCTCTCCTGTGAAGAAGTGATGTGCAACATACGCCTAGTTTCCTGAAACTAGTCACTTTTTTTATTTGTATAATCCCCACACCAGATACTAACATACACATATGTACAACAACTTACAGACGCACACAAACTACTACTACATCTCCTCTGCCCAGACCCGCATGCTCACACCCCCATCCCTAGTGCCTGCATTATTGTTTGGCACGACCTTAAATTGTACCAATTCATTTTTCCTCATTCGCCCTTGCTATTTCAATAATAAATCATTAGATCATTAGATATAGACTCTGACAAACCATCACTCACACACACACACACACACACACACACACACACACACACACACACACACACACACACACACACACACACACACACACACACACACACACACACACACCAGAGAACAACCAGCTAACATATTCTCATGTACACAGGCGACTATTGAATGCAGCACCGGCAGACTTCAAAATGGTAGGCAAAGGCAAGCTGACAAGCCGGCCAATCCGGTATTTTAACTGGCAACCGGAAGGCATTGTAGCTCACATTATCTGGCAACCGCAAGGCATAGTGGATGAAGCATAAGTACCATGTGCTCCACATTACATTGAAAAGGTCACAGGATCTGATGCACCAGTTATAATGGTAAACGGTTCTTGAGGAATCCCTGCCGTTGTCCCAAATGGCACCCTATTCCCTACATAGTGCACTAGTGGACATATGTGCCCTGGTCAAAAGTAGTGCACTATATAGGGAATAGGGTGCAATTTGGGATCGCAAACACAATTGGCTTGGCGTGAATGCATTTTGACACATATCTCCCCGCCGCCCAGCAACAATTGATTCTGCCTGTCAGAACTCCAGAACTATTTAGCTAATTCAGCCACGCTACTGGACAGGAACATTGATAAAAACCCTTCCTGGTCTGTTGATGTGTCTCTCAGACTGATTGTTATAGCATAGTGAAAACACACACCCAGGGCCGTGGACAGACCTTTCAGGGGGCAGGTGCTCAAAACATTCATAATTCATATCTCGAAATTCATAACATACCAAATGCCTTTGTAGCGGAACATTTGTAACAGTTTTGGGGCATAGGCCTATTTATTCCTGCAACAACACACTCACTCATCATCACAAATTCTAAGCAAGCTACTTACGGTGAATCCTAAAGACAGACATGATTGACATTGGGAAAAGAGGGTGGGCTATCAGCTTATCATTGATGTTGATGATTGATGTTAATCTGCTAGTTAACTAGCTCCATTTCTTTTACTGATTGTTATTTACCACTCTGTCTTTCTGTCTCTCTCTGCTGTGTATCAGCCAACCAGACTGAATATTGATGATGATGTAAGCTAAATCAAGTGCTATCAAGTGTTAATACATTTACATTTAACATTTAAGTCATTTAGCAGACGCTCTTATCCAGAGCGACTTACAAATTGGTGCATTCAATTTAGGATAGCCAGCCACTGGGGGGGCAGTACTGTTGATATTTAAACTAGGTAGCTAGCTACTGACACTCCACCAGTGACTGCATAGCTCAAGCCAAGCATGTTTGGATATTGGGCACGTGCAATCTCCGTACAGGGCAGTCTGGGGAAAAGGCGCAACCGCGCGCGGGAGCTCCATACAGGGCAGATCAACAGGCGCCACCATTGGACAGGATGGGTGGTGGCAAACTTGATGACATCAAGGCAACTTGCGGACAGTGGGATTTTTTTTTGCCAAATTATGTATTTTTAAAAATCATTTTGGGGGAAATTATACCACCACCCAAAAGGGCACTTTGGAGAGGGGGCATGTGCTCTGCACAGGTAGAGCCCTATCACTGCACTGCACTGCACACACACAAACACACACACGCATGCGCACACACACACACTACTAGCAGGTCTGTCTTGACAACTTCCTCACGTTTCTGTCCTTGGAATGACTTACCATACATTACATTGTTGTTGTGTAGCCTGAGGGCACACACACCCACACATACATACATACACACACACACACACACACACTGAGAGAGTTGATGGATAGAGAGTCACAGCTCCCACCACCCGTAGGAGATAGATGAGAGTGTAGAGGGATGCTATAGGAGGACTGAGGGACCTACAATACTGTAGTCTACATATACCATAACAACCATATCAAAGCTACTGTATGATGGACTCCATAGTGACGGGATTATACAGTGTATACAATGTGATGCAAGGTTTTCCAAATATTGAGACAGCAAATAGGCTATGCTCTAGAGAATAGGCTACAACACACCATATTTTGTCAACAAAAAACCTCAGTCCAGTTTTCAAATTGCTTATAATATGGTGGTAATAATATAACATCCATATTTATGCCTTGGAATAAAATGATTTGGAGACTGTATCTCTTGACAAAATCAGTCAAACATTGATTGCAGCTTGCCTTAACATACGGTTAACAACCTAACAGATGTCAACCTGTAGGCTACTGTGATTTAATTAAGCAGGATTTATCCATTATCCCTTCCAGTGTTTGCTTATACTACGACTATTTAAACTAACAGACCAGCGCTCATGTGGGATCCCGGAGAGTGTGCATTTAAACCACCGCTGTATAGGTACGGTGGTAACAATGTTTAAACTTGATTCGGTCTCATTTCCGTGCTGAACTAATGTAGTATGGCGTTCATAGACTGCCGATGATTCAAAAGTTTAGGTTATTTGCACAATTTATTGGTTGGAGCCAAGAGTTCGCATGTAAATGTTTACATTTGTCATTTCCCTCTAATGTAGCGTTTGCATAAACTATACGTGGCTACTCGGATCATCACGCAGTCATTTCCCTATGGTATTTTCACATGAACTAGTCCATTAAGCGGTTTTGCATTGATACACAATTAGCAAATTATGCGTTTCAAATGACCATTACACAGTCGTGTTGTGTCGCTGTATTTGTTATCTGTAAGGGCAAATAATTGTTTCTGACCTATAACAAGCAGTAGCCTAAAGTAAGTAGCCCGGGCCATCGATTTACGCATCTGAAATTACCTTAAGAGAATTTGCTGTGATGAAATATTGCTTGGATTGTACAGTTTTGGGTTCAAATTGACGACCAGTGGATTTTTTTAATGAGATCTATAGTAGGCTACACAACGAATGGATTTGGAGGAGACCCAATGTGGCATTGTTCAGCGGGCATTCTGTTCATCTTCATAATGTTTTGGATTTGGAAACATCCCTACATCGTACATCTGTCACTCTTTACGTGGGATGCTGGTAGGCTAGCGACATCGATGTAACATGTCAGAGGACCACATCTCAATTTAAAAGGATCTTGATTAGCAAATTAATAGCGTATAGCGGCGAGAGCTGATTCGGTTAATTAATTCATTTAGGCGCCTGTGCCCACCCAGCCTACCAAAGCGCCAGGCACGGTCTTACGGGTAAAAGGGATGAAATAGCTACGTGTAACAGCAGTAGCGCTACTGTCTTACCGGCTGCTGTATGTGACGTACCGTCCCTTTCCCTTGTGGAGGATGGTGCTGTAGTTGAACCCCGCGCTTCATATACTCGCTGCCTTTGTAGCCACCGCCGCCGACCCGGTCTCTCTTCTCCCTCATGTTCGACGCGCCACCGCCGCCGTTTTCTCGTTCTTCCCCGGAATCGAGGCTACTGAAGTTCCACACTATCAGCGTTTGGACCAGCAGCACTGTGAGAGCCGCTATTAAGGCGGACCGCGAGCGGCGGGCCAACCTGCGAGCACACGAGCCGCCAACCATCTTCACTCTGTGACTGCTAGGACTCGAGAGGAGAAGGTCGGCTTTCCTGGCTCTGCCTGCCTCTGCGTAGCGCGACAGACAGCAGGAGCGGGGAGACCACGGGAGGGGGTTTTAGCTCTAGCTCACGATGGCTAGGAGGAGCGTCGAGGAGAGGACGCAGCACAGAGCCATCGTGTGGTTGAAAGAAGTTACGCGCGAGCTCAAGATGTTCACCGAATGTTCTCAGATTTACAGCGACGGTAAATGACGCCCTTCGTCTGGAATTCTTGTATAAAATACCACGGCACGAAGCACGTGGGTTACCACCTCACACCTTTACGTGATACCCATCCAGGACATTTAGTCCAATGATGAAGCAAACATTTATTTTTATTTTTTGGAAACGTTGATGTGGGTGAAAACAATGTGCGGTTGAACAATATCAGTACCATGGACAGTGCTCACAGGAAATATGTATCGCTACAGCTTCTTCAATATAATACAAATAGAATACAAGCTCGCATCCATCCCATGTAGGCTACACTAGGCCCAATCCTCACCATCCCCTAATGCATTACATGATTCATGCCACTTCAAGTGCATTTCAAACATTGCCTATTTACCAAATAAGAGCTATAAAAGAGCTCATAAGAGCTATACAAGGAGAGTGATACAGAAATGTACAGTGCATTCGGAAAGTATTCAGACCCTTTGACTTTTTCCACATTTTGTTAAGTTACAGCCTTATTCTAAAATGGATTACAAGCTTGGCACACCTGTATTTGGGGAGTTGCTCCCATTCTTTTCTGCAGATCCTCTCAAGCTCTGTCAGGTTGGATGGGGAGTGTCGCTGCACAGCTATTTTCAGGTCTCTCCAGAGATGTTTGATCGGGTTCAAGTCCGGGCTCTGGCTGGGCCACTCAAGGACATTCAGAGACTCATGCGTTGTCTTGGCTGTGTGCTTAGTGTTGTTGTCCTGTTGGAAGGTGAACCTTTGCCCCAGTATGAGGTCCTAAGCGCTCTGGATCAGGTTTCCATTAAGGATCTCTCTGTACTTTGCTCCGTTCATCTTTCCCTCGATCCTGACTAGTCTCCCAGTCCCTGCCACTGAAAAACATCCCCACTGCATGATGCTGTCACCACCATGCTTCACCGTAGGGATGGTGCCAGGTTTCCTCCATACATGGTGTACATGTAGCTCAGTTGGTAGAGCATGGCGTTTGCAACGCCAGGGTTGTGGGTTTGATTCCCACGGGGGGCCAGTATGAAAAATACAAAAAATAATGTATGCACTCACTAACTGTAAGTCGCTCTGGATAAGAGCGTCTGCTAAATGACTAAAATGTAAATGTAAATGTAATAACGCTTGGCACTCAGGCCAAAGAGTTCAATATTGGTTTCATCAGACCAGGGAATCTTGTTTCTCATGGTCTGAGAGTCCTTTAGGTGCCTTTTGGCAAACTCCAAGCGGGCTGTCGTGTGCCTTTTACTGAGGAGTGGCTTCCATTTGGCCACTCTACCATAAAGGCCTGAGTGCTGCAGAGATGGTTGTCCTTCTGGAAGATTCTCCCATCTCCACAGAGGAACTCTGGAGCTCTGTCAGAGTGACCATCGGGTTCTTGGTCACCTCCCTGACCAAGGCCCTTCTCCCCCGATTGCTCAGTTTGGCCGGGCGGCCAGCTCTAGGAAGAGTCTTGGTGGTTCCAAACTTCTTCCATTTAAGAATGATGGAGGCCGCTGTGTTCTTGGGGACCTTCAATGCTGCAGACATTTTTTGGTACCCTTCCCCAGATCTGTGCCTTGACACATTCCTGTCTCTGAGCTCTATGGACAATTCCTTCGATCTCATGGCTTGGTTTTTGCTCTGATATGCATTGTCAACTGTGGGACCTTATATAGACAGGTGTGTGCCTTTCCAAATCATGTACAATCAATTGAATTTACCACAGGTGGACTGCAAACAATTGTAGAAACATCTCAAGGATGATCAATGGAAACAGGATGCACCTGAGCAACATCTTGAGTCTCATGGCAAAGGGTCTGAACACTTATACAATTTTGCAAAAGAATCAAAAAACCTGTTTTCGCTTTCTCATTATGGGGTATTGTGTGTAGATTGATGAGGAAAAAATTTAATTTAATCAATTTTAGAATAAGGGTGTAATGTAACAACATGTGGAAAAAGGGAAAGGATCTGAATACTTTCCGAATGCACTGTATATTGTAGCGACCTTAATCCAACACCTAGAGACCTTGTCAAGAAGTTCGGACCTCTTGGCGTAACAGTTAAACTGTTGGCTTGACAGTCGCTGGACCTGTGTAAGAGTCTCGGTCGGGGTTAACCCCGAATTCACTTCAATATGTTTTGATTCACAAGAAATGGCCTAAGTCTATGCCTAGAGCTGTGTATGAAAGGCAGAGAGTACCCCAATGGAGCTAGGTTTTACAATAGTATCAAGCCCAAACTTTTTATAATGGATGTAGAGGAATACAATCCTTATTTACTCTGTGTGCCCCTGTGCATTGTGTTTAATTTGCTGGCAGGCATACCTTCGCTACCTAATTGTCTGCCAAGGCTGAGCTAGTGCAGCTACTGGGACTTATAAGGAAGGGAGAACACACACACACACACACACACACACACACACACACACACACACACACACACACACACACACACACACACACACACACACACACACACACACACACACACACACACACACACACACACACACACACACACACACACACAGAGAGAGAGAGAGCTGATGTAGTATCTACTGGGACTCCTACATCAGCTCTGTATGTGTGTGTGTCTGTGTGTGTTTGTGTGTATTTGCGGTGTGTGTGTATTCTCTCTTCCTTCCTTATAAGTCCACACTGCTACTCTTTAATAAGTCAACAAACGTCAACACTATCAACGAGGCAATCCACGCTGAGGCTGTTCTGCTCTTTGCTTCAGGGCAATGAACCACTGACGGTGAATAAATAAGATAGCATCCGCACAGAGTGTGTGTGTGTGTGTGTGTGTGTGTGTGTGTATAGGTGTGTGTGTGTGTCTACCTACAGTATACCACGCTTAGCAGACACAAATTGATGGGTGGGTTTGGTAAGTAGAAAATTGCATAATTGGTGCAAAACAGGAAAATTGTTTCCCGGATATTTTGAAGGCAGGTTTTCCATATCCAAACCTTTTCAATGGGAGTTGGATTACAGAGTGTGACTACAGGCAGAAATACGGAGATGGTAGTATTAGGAAGAGTGAGTTATTATTATCTGCAGACAGTAAGTACACAGCCCACTGTGTGTGTGCGTGTGTGTGTTTCACCTAAAGGAAAAGCTAGACAAAGCACATTATGCAAAGCTCAAAACAACAGCCTTGGCTAAAACAAAAATACATAGTTATTAGTCTCTGACCTTGGTGTGTTTCTCCAGACTGGTTAATTGTGACATGCCACACATTGTCAGCATGTCTTGCATTTTAAGCAAGTGTTTATTCTCAGCCTAGCTGTCAATCGAAAACAGACAGGCTTCTTACATTAGACACAAAGTGTTAATTCTAGCTGTTTTACATTAATTCTAGCTGTATCCTAGCAACAGACGGTAGTTTAGCACCAAACCACACACCATTCAATTTTACCTGGCAGTGTCAGTGAAACATTTGTCCATTCCATTCATTTGGCAAGCCTTCCCCAACAAGACTTGCAGCAATATCAACCGGATGCAAGGACTCAAGTGGGTACATGGACAAAAGAGGACCAGTTGGGCCAAGACTCATTCTATTCCTCCATTTACAAGACAACTCTATATTATATATAATATACAGCATGTTAATATTGTACATGCCATGACAACTTTCTTAGTTTTAATTTAGCATTTAAATTGCAGCACAAATTTGATTAACAAGGTGCTATTACCTTGGGCAAACAAAAATCTATGTTACTGTCCAAAAGCGATAAGGACCCCCAAACCACACACACACACACACCCGCACGCACGCACGCACACAGACACACACACACACACACACCATACTAATAAATAAACGCCACATTGAAATTCAAAATAGCTTTGTGCTCACACACATTCCTGAGATATTTGAACATCTACATTTGAATGGTTTTGTCAAGGTGAGAGACAGTGGGAAAGAAAGAAGGGAGACAGAGAGACAGACAGAGAGAGAGAGACAATGTGATATGGATGAGCATGTGAGGGAAGGCAAAATAGATAGAAAGTAAGAAGAGAAAGGTAAGAGAGAATAGAAATAGTGGATATGGATAAGGAGAGAGAAAGTACAGGAGAGAGAGTGAGAAAAAGAGTCACAGTCAGGAGAAAGAGAAGGAGACAGAAGGAATGTGAGAAAAATGGAGAGAAAAAGTTTTAGTGAGAGAGAAAGAGAGAGAGAGAGAGAGAGAGAGAGAGAGAGAGAGAGAGAGAGAGAGAGAGAGAGAGAGAGAGAGAGAGAGAGAGAGATGTAGGAGGGACAGAAAGAGGTTGAGAGAGGGAAGAGAAAGAGAGCAACAGACGGAGGAGAGAGAACGAGAGAGAGAAAGACAGAAAGCGAGAGAGGGTACAACTACAACTACTCAGGCAGCAGAACTAGCTCTTCTCCTCTCATTAGCCACTGCTCCGTTGCCCGGGGGACAGCGTGGGCCCACTGTCGCCGCAGCGATGGCTTCAGGTCCCCACAGCTGATGAATTTAAAATGTAATTAAAGCTGACCCTCCCGTCAGTCAAGCACAGACACTGACCAACACTGACCAGATTGGTGCTAGGGTGCATCTCTCTCTCTCTCTCTCTCTCTCTCTCTCTCTCTCTCTCTCTCTCTCTCTCTCTCTCTCTCTCTCTCTCTCTCTCTCTCTCTCTCTCTCTCAATTCAAAGGGCTTTATTGGCATGGGAAACGTATGTTTACATTGCCAAAGCAAGTGAAATAAATAATAAACAAAAGTGAACTAATCAATCAAAACATTACACTCACAAGTTTCAAAGGAATAGACACATTTCAATTGTCACATTATGGCTATGTACAATGCGCTGTCTCTGTCTCTCTCTCTCTCTCTCTCTCTCTCTCTCTCTCTCTCTCTCTCTCTCTCTCTCTCTCTCTCTCTCTCTCTCTCTCTCTCTCTCTCTCTCTCTCTCTCTCTCTCTCTCTCTCTCTCTCTCTCTCTCTCTCTCTCTCTCTCTCTCTCTCTCCTCTGCAGGGTCAGTCAGAACAGCAAAGAAGCCTGAGGGAGAGGGTATGCCTGGGTCAGGCGTGATGACTGGTCATGCCATGGGCGCCTCACTCGCTTGTCCTTGAGACGTAGCGCTCGGGGATCGGTGGAGAGGTCTATTTTTCCATTCCTGATAGTAGTAGAAGAAGACAGAAAGAGTTAGTCACAGTCTGACATCATGGTTACGGTTGGGTTGAAACACAGCGAAGAGGAAGGATACATATAATGTTTTTCCCCCACAATGGCTAAACTTAGCTTTCAGGAAGGGTCAGCTGATCCTAGATCTGTGCTTAAGGACAAGCCTCACTTAACGCCGCCCCCTGACCCCACAGTTCAGCTAAAGGTCACTTGGGAGTCATGTAAAGTGTCATGGGGACATGTTGCATAAATCTGGTCCCTGCAGAACTGGTGACTGTTTCGTTTTGTGACATTGAAGCCGTTCAGCAAAGGTGACACATGCAGCAGGGAGAGCAATCCCACTCTATCTACAGCGGAGTCATACTTTGTGTGTGTGTATTTGTGCGTGCGTGTGAGTGTGTGGGTGTGTGTGTGCCCATGCGCGTGTGAGTCCCGCTCTGCAGCAGTTCTGTAATCCTCTAAATAAGTTCAGCTATGTTCTCCCAGGTGACACAGTGCTGAGACAGAGAGCAGAATGTATAAGTGTGTTGTGTGTGTGTGTGTGTGTGTGTGTGTTCTCACTTGAGACTTCCGACAAGGAGATGGATAAATCATGGATAAATCCATTTATTCCACTGCAACACTGCACACCCTATCACACAGTAGAAACCAACCAACACTGCACACCCTATCACACAGTAGAAACCAACCAACACTGCACACCCTATCACACAGTAGAAACCAACCAACACTACACACACACCCTATCACACAGTAGAATCCAACCAACACGATCCCAATGCTCATTATACATGGATGATCCTATCGTCCCAAAAGAAACATACTGTAGGCGTGCTTGGCTAGTGTTGGGCTCGAGCAAAAATGTGCAGTCCTGGGGTGGTCCTGGAGAAAGGGGGTTGGAGGAAACACTGCAGTTGGCTAAATCAGGGTCACACAGAGTGTTTCTGGGTGGTCTTAAACAAATCTACTTTGAAACAAAAGTATACACCTCACACACATGGTTATGGGCTTAAAAAAAGAAGACACCTGTACCAGATATAGAGTTGAAATGCATTCAATTTAGAGTTTGCATCCCAATATTACACTTTATATATATCACAGAAGACTGAACTATAACAAAACCGTTTGACATAGAAACACCAGATTTTCGGCGTGTAAAAATAATAAATGTTTATTAATTATTAAATTATTAAAAATATTATTAGCATTCCACCCATGAGACCACTAGGTCATTTGACTGCAGGAAAGGGCTACGTGGAGCATTTCACCCATTCAGAGGAAGCACCAATGATGTCCTATCCTTCTATAATTGCCCTGTCAGTAACCTCAACCTGGGTTGTGTTCAGTTACCACAACGTAGCAAAACATGTAGTAACAGAAAAGAAAAATGAGCGTTCTTATTGGACAAGTTCATGATAGCACCTCCCAGTTTCAAAACCTACTGAACATGACCCTGAGGTTTTATGGGCGTATATCCCTTTAGCTTTAAACCTCAAACTCGGCCGTGTTCAATAAAGCAGAAAGTAGAAAAATATTTTGCAATAGAAAACTAAAATTAGTGTTCTCATTCCCGTTTCAACATGTGTGTGCCTTCTGAGCATGACCCTGAGGTTTTATGGGTGTTTTTCTCTGTAGCTTTAAACCTATTGATCTTGATGTCCCGCGACCATACGGCCATTTTGATTCCTCCCCTTCCCAGTGACTCCTTCACTGGGACGGACTGTTACAGAGCAAATTTACCCCCGTGTTCCTTCATTAGACTATTGAATAATTGATCACACAGACACGCATGCACGCACGCACTCACGCACACACACACACACACACACACACACACACACACACACACACACACACACACACACACACACACACACACACACAATGGGCTCTTTGTCTGACAGACAAGATAATGAGATTGTACATTAAAGTCTTCCATCATACCATGAGTTATTTATACGACACAGAGCCTGTGGATTATCCAATATTACTGTGTCTGACCTCTGTGGAAATCTATGTGAATCTCCTCCAGACTCAATAGGAAGTTATTGGTTATTAGATACATTCATTACATTTCACAACGTGTATTCATAGACAGTTACTAGACAGAATGTTAATTGCATTGGGCAGATAAATGTGTGCTTGGGATTCCCATTGAAATTCTTAACAATCTGATAACAATTATTACTAGGCCATTTTCCGCCACAGACATATAGAGTATACTGTATAGTAAGGACAAGACAGTTCTTCAAGCCTAGTTTTCCTTCCACTAACATACCTTACCATGTACTGTAGGCAACTATGTAATTGTGTATTGGTTACAGAAGCACAGAAGCCATTCGGATAACAAATCCATTTTGCACCACAGGCTGGTTCAGTAAGTACAATGCTAGATGTTGTTCAAGCCTAGTTTTCATTCCACTCACACACCTGTACCTGCTTCTCTTCATCTGGCAATACTAGGGTTGAGGTTGTCAGTTAATGTCTCTAACCATGGCCCGTAGGTCCAGATCTCTACCCCTCTACCCCTCTCGTCCTCCCAGGTGGGGCACTCTTTGGCCCTCTTGGAGGCCCCTGTCTCTCTACAACAGCCTGGCATACTCAACATCATCGATTTCTCTGAACACACTCTCTCCTTCACTGCATCTCCTCCACCAGTCCCTCTGTGGCTGAACAACCTTGTTAGAACTGTAAAAATAGAAACAAGACCAGAAAGAGGGGGAGAGAAAGGAGGGAGGTGAGAAAAAAGAAGGGAGGGAGGAAGGAAGGAAGGAAGGAAGGAAGGAAGGAAGGAAGGAAGGAAGGAAGGAAGGAAGGAAGGAAGGAAGGAAGGAAGGAAGGAAGGAAGGAAGGAAGGAAGGAAGGAAGGAAGGAAGGAAGGAAGGAAGGAAGGCAGGGGTGAGGAGAGGGGGAGGAAAGCCAACCAAGTTGTGTCTCTCAGGGGCCGAGGCTTCAGCTGTGTAGGTGAGAGTGATTATACAGGTCTCCGCTTCCTTCGCTGAATAGCAACGACCTCTCATAGAGAGGTCATAGGGAGGTTATAACATGCGTAAGGCAGCTATGACCTTGTTCTCCTTAATCATGGCTGCTAGAATGACTTCCAAGTTTTCTGCCATTTCAAGCTTCTCTTTGCTAATGCAATGCAATTAAAATGTTCTCTTCCTTCTAGCAGACCTTTTTTGCTTAGTATTTCCGAAACAGAACTAAATATAGATAATTAGTTCAAGTAACCCTCAAAATCTTTGATATGTTTTAGCAGTCTATGATCCAACAAAAGTCTATGATCCGACAATCAAACTGAACAGCAATTAAATAATCCGTCAACAATATACTGTATCTTTCAGTGGATTTGTAAAGAAAGTAAACTTTCTTCCAAGCTTCACACAAGTACATTCCCTTTTGATACTCAAGTGTTCTCTTAAGAAACATAAAATTTTATCTTGGGAGAAGTTTCAGTCGAAACAATTATCATCAAACTTTAATGGCATATCCAATATCTGTAGATAGTGTCGAGGAGGTGGATTGGAACTAGAAATGTATCATTCCTGTTACCAAAGGGTTGCATCTCAAATGGCACCCTATTCCCTATATAGTGCACTACTTTTGGTGCACTATATAGGGAATAGGGTGCCATTTGAGATACAGCCCTGGTATTCAGTATTAAACACTAATAGTGTTTCCAACCTTGTCTTCAAATCAATAACAAGCCTCTGTGATTCCTTCTTTCCTCTTAAATAAATTGGGAATTAATCTTGTTATATTCTTCTTCTTCTCCTCCTCCTCCTCCTCCTCCTCCTCCTCCGCCTAACTTTTACATTGTCTCTATCTGTTTTATTGTTGGTTAACTTTTGTCCGCTCAGTAATGGAATAGAATGGAGTCAATGGCTTGCATATCGATTTGTTTGTCCATCTACGATTCAGTGCACTCCGGGATAGGAAGTACTGTAGCATCGCTTCACGTTGCACATCAGGGCAAAATCTGAAATGAGAAGGGTTGGGATTGGGCAAGCCCACTGTGGATCAATGATATATGAGTCATTTGTTGTGTATATACAGTACCAGATGAGATTGTGATTAGGATAATGATGAATCTGATCTCATTTGTGAAGTGCCGCCCTCTCAGATCTAACACCTACAAAACCTTACTTTTGGCAGAGCAAGTAAAAAGGAAATTTCCTCTGTGTGGGATGGACCAATGTGTGCATAATGTTCTACATTTCCTTACAACACACACATACACACGCTCACACTCACGCAGGCTCGCACGCAGGGCCAGCTCTAGCCTTTTGGGGTCCAGTTTAAAGTACATTTTCAGCAATACTATACATTTTGCCATGGGGCGTAGAGAAAATGTTGCAGTTTTAAAGCAAGTTGTCTGTAATTTTACACATTTTCCGATGGGGTGAAGATAAGTTTTTGCAGTTTTAAAGCTAATTTCCTGAAATTCTAAAATGTTGCTATGACTTATGCCATGTTAATGTTATCTGAGTATCATTAACAAAATCAATGGGGCCCCCCTGGAGGTCAGGGCCCCTGGGCACTTGCCCTGCATGCCTGGTCGGTAATTCGGCCATGATTACTACAATTTTAGATTAGCTGGTTTACCAATCTAAAAAAATGTTAGTGAGTGACAATTGAGTGACTGTCATTGACTGACATAACAAAGGAAAACTGATGATGCACAACCACATTTTGAAATTGCACCTAATGTATTCTACTATTGTAACTCTCAACAGTAAGTTGAGACCCCGACTGAGTCCCATACCCCCCACTAACAACCCCCCCCCCCCCATGCCTGGAGCCGGGCCTGCTCGCTCGCTCGCACGCACGCGCATACACACACACACACACACACACACACACACACACACACTCGCAAGCACACACACTCGCAAGCACACACATACACACACACAACCCCAAACCTACACCCCCCCCAACCCACACACACATACACCACTCTTCACACACTCTGTTCTGTTACAATAACAATATTTCTGCGAGCAGGGCCATGGATCTATCATTAGTTAATTGCAGGTCTCTAATGCCTGGCGGTGAGGAGGGAACAGGTGTGTGTGGGGGTCAAGCGTCTCTCCTCCACACTAAATGCTATAAACCAAACACCAGGCTCCTGACCGTCTGGTGGAGGCTCTCTGCTGTTCTACTGGCAGTCAGCCCAGACTACAGACTACAGGATAGGCTGGATGGTTGGTTGACTGACTGGTACAGACTACAGGATGGGCTGGATGGTTGACTGACTGACTGACTGGTACAGACTACAGGATGGGCTGGATGGTTGACTGACTGACTGACTGGTACAGACTACAGGATGGGCTGGATGGTTGACTGACTGACTGGTACAGACTACAGGATGGGCTGGATGGTTGACTGACTGACTGACTGGTACAGACTACAGGATGGGCTGGATGGTTGACTGACTGACTGGTACAGATTCCCAACAAAACAAAGGACTGGCGTGCTGGTTGGATGGTGTACTGGTTGGATGGCTGGCTGGATGGCTGGCTGGATGGATGGCTAACTGACTGACTGAATGAATGCTCTTTATGACTCAGGATTTATTTAGGTATTTTTCTCTTCTGTTATAAAAACTCAAAACTCTCTCTCTCTCTCTCTCTCTCTCTCTCTCTCTCTCTCTCTCTCTCTCTCTCTCTCTCTCTCTCTCTCTCTCTCTCTCTCTCTCTCTCTCTCTCTCTGTCTGTCTGTCTGTCTGTCTGTCTGTCTGTCTGTCTGTCTGTCTGTCTGTCTGTCTGTCTGTCTGTCTGTCTGTCTGTCTGTCTGTCTGTCTGTCTGTCTGTCTGTCTCTCTCTCTCTCTCTCTCTCTCTCTCTCTCTCTCTCTCTCTCTCTCTCTCTCTCTCTCTCTCTCTCTCTCTCTCTCTCTCTCTCTCTCTCTCTCTCTCTCTCTCTCTCTCTCTCTCTCTCTCTCTCTCTCTCTCTCTCATTGTTTATTACAAAGGTTTGGCCTTCCTCCTAGGTATTGTGTCGGTTATGTTTTGATGTCAGTCTCTGAATAGCGAAGTCTCAGTATTTAGTCTGCACAACTGTCTGAGAATGTCTCTGAGCTCCTTATTCGTCTCGTTCCAGGCTAGTGGCACACCCCTCCCGTACAGTAGTCACACTAGGGTGGAGGCAATAAGCCAAGCCAGTGTGTGAGGAAGCCTCCTACTCAGAGTCAGTCTCACACTCACATACGCACGGGTAGAAGCAACACACACACACACACACACAGGGCTGTCAAGGTCCCCCTGTCCTTAGCCCATAGCCACCGGACATCGGCGCTCCTGTTGTCCAACCAGATTAAGCTTGTTAACTTGCTACAATCCCCCCCAGCACTCACTCACTCGCATGACTATTAGAAAGCCCAGACAATTCCATGCAGCAGACCAGCAAACAGTGTGTGTCTGTGTGCATGTGTGTGTGTGTGTGTGCCTGTGTCCGCCCTGTGTGTCTGTGGTACATGCATGCCTGTGTGTGTGCAACACTGATCCAGACTGATTAAACGATCCAGAGGTGTATTTCAGACCAATATGATTATTTGATGAGCCAATTCAACAGAGCATCGCTGGCAAATGACTCTTTGATGAATAAATGACTCTTTGATGAATAAATGACTCTTTGATGAATAAATGACTCTTTGATGAATCAGCCCAGCAGTGCAATTCTTCAGTTATGAATATGAATGTGATTATTTTATGAGTCAATCAGACGGCCCATTCTATTTCAGTCCAACGTACTGTAACTCCATGATGGAGAGAAGAAATCGTTTCTCTCTTAGACCATACATTTAAACAGCACAATATCTCACTCTGAACAGTAGGCCTATATACTGTACACGTCTACCACTTCCTCGTTTATACCAACGGCTCCATCCCATTGGCTAACGGGCCACGTTCACCAGAGTAAGCTGAGTGTGTCTTATTAATGTGTTGTTGTTGCTGACTTTGAAGCAAGGTAATGACACGAGCATCACTCAAAATCACATTACCAGACATCTCTCTCTATCTCTATCTCTCTCTCTCTCTCTCTCTCTCTCTCTCTCTCTCTCTCTCTCTCTCTCTCTCTCTCTCTCTCTCTCTCTCTCTCTCTCTCTCTCTCTCTCTCTCTCTCTCTCTCTCTCTCTCTCTCTCTCTCTCTCTCTCTCTCTCTCTCAGAGCCAATCGTGTGTTAAACGATAGGGGGAAATGTAGTGTGAAACCACTGGACCAGTGTGTATGGGGAAGGATAATGCAGTCCACAAATGGCTGAAGGGGAGACTGGTTATTATAGGTAGCCGGCACCATAGATATATAATTACTAAAAAAGCAATTCCCAGGCAGCTTACTTACTTAGTCCCTCTTCTTCCCTGTTTTTGGCAACAGCTTGTGCCTTGTCCCTCTTCCAGCTCAGCCACTACTGTCCACTATTCCCGGGCAGCACTCCTTTTAAAAATAACAGCGCAAAAAGGACAGAGAGTTAGCACCATAGAATTACAATTACTAGAATGGACATTCCCATTCAAGTGTGTGTGTGTGTGTGGTGGGGCGTTAATGTCACTATTATTCCTTTTCACTTTAGGCACCGTTTGAAGTTACTGTCACAAGCAGCATTCTCTTACAGGCTGAGAAAACCATGAGTAAGCAGACAGCCACTGTTATACTCCCTAGAGGGAGGGAGGGAGGGAGGGAGGGAGGGAGGGAGGAGGGAGGGAGGGAGGGGAGATTTGATCAGTGCAGGATGGTAAGACAATGGTCCTCTGAAAACCACAGGAGGAGAAGAGAGAGAGAGAGTGTTTCCACTGTGTTCCTCTTACGATGTCTGTACAGTATAACAATGCTAAGGTCATACTGCAGATTCAAAAGAACGTTCAGTGAACTTTATGCTTCACATTTTTCTGTATCATTTTGAGTTTTCTATGTAGTACCTGATTATCTTTTCATTGTTCTGTTCTGTTCTAATCTCTTCAATGTCTATTCTTTGAAGATTCAGTTGAATCAATGGTGTGGTAGCCAAATTAGTATTCAAGCCATTTTGATCTTACCACTTGATATCACCATATTGATCATACGGGTGACACACAACACTGGTAAAAAACACAAGCCTTTCAGTGTCACTGTGGTAGAACAGTTCTGTGATCACACACTTAGCGTCAATCTAGCAAAGAGCTGCGTTACATATGACAACCTCTCTCAGGGGCACAAAATTATTTTGGAATTCTCGGCACGGGGCTAGAGATGGGGGACCCGCGGTTCGGAATGCCAATGGCTGTCCCGTGGGGACTCCATCTCTCTCTCTCCCTCTCTCTCTCCTTTTCTCTCTTGCTCTCTCCCTCCTTCTTCCTCTCCCCAACCCCCCCTAGTTGTCAGGGGGGAGTAAAGTGCTCAATGCTACGTGTCTCTCTCTCGCTCATCTCTCCCCTCTCCTCCTCCTCCCTCTCTCCCCAGTCTCTCCCTCTACTTGTCAGTGGGGAGTGAAGTGCTCAAGGCTACATGTGTTGTAGTAGAGGTGTGGGAATCAGGGAGAACACCAAGGTTAAAAGGAAAGGCGTGTAGAGGACCCTAGGCGGTGCCGTACGTGCGCCGTGTCTCGCAGGTTACATCATTTCACACCATTTGTTTTAGAAGCCTCTATCTACATCTGTAGGGACAGGAGCTTTTACTGGTCAGATCATGCAGTCAGGTAAAACACCAGTCCCTATCTAGGAATTGACTATCTAATAGAAAAACACACACATATATATTCATAGTCACATTCTCACTGACAGGGGTTGGAGGTTAGTTTCTACATTGTGCCTCGCAGGGTTTATGGTATGCGCAAAAGCATGAATAACACGCTACCCGACATCAAGCACACTATTTATGTTCCTGTCACATTGACTTGAAGCACTATGCATCATGCATTATCTATTAGACTAGATCTGTAGGTGGCGTCCCAAATGGCAGCCTATTATTTATATAGTGCACTACTTTTGACCAGGGCCCGTAGGTCTGTGGTAAAAAGTAGTGCACTATGTAGGGAATAGGGTGCAATTTGGGACGCGGTAGTAATGTTGCTTACCACTATGAGCACGGTGTATATTTATGAGGATGACCATACAGTGATACGACCGTATAAGGTTTCACGTAGATTATTAGCATATTAATTGAACATTTGAGACAATTTTCTCATCTCAACTTTTCTTGATTTTATTTGTATGGTCTACCGAGGTGTCCAGTGGAGATGGTGTGCTGCTTTGTCAAACCCTGTATGTCCTGCAGCGATGACGTATCCAAGGAAGGAGATGGTGGAGCGATGGAACTCACACTTCTCCACTTTAACGAAAAGCTGGTTCTCCAGGAGACACTGAAGGACTTATCGGACGTGGAGGACGTGTTCTTGCGCTGACTGGGAAAAGACCAGGATGTCGTCGAGGTAGACAAACACGAACCGGTTCAGCATGTCCTGGAGCACATCGTTGACTAGGGCCTGGAACACAGCGGGAGCATTGGTCAGCCCGAATAGCATAATAAGTACTCATAGTGCCCGCTAGCCATGTTAAAGGCTGTTTTCCATTCATCTCCTTCCTGTATCCGAACCAGATGGTAGGCGTTCCGAAGGTCACTGAAGAGGTTCGAAAGCCGAGGAGATGAGTGGTAGAGGGTAATGTTTCTTACCGTGATGTCATTGAGGCCCCTGTAGTCGATACACGGGCGCAGGGTTTTGTCCTTCTTCTCCACAAAGAAGAACCCTGTGCCGGTGGGGGAGGCCGATGGGCGAATACTCCCTGCAACGAGAGAGTTCTCAATGTACTCCTCCATAGCCTTGGTCTCCGGACCCGACAGGGAGTAAAGCCACCACAGAGGGGGTGTAGTGCCCGGGAGAAGGTAAATTGCGCAGTCGTAGGGTCGATTCCTCCCTTTTTGTATGATTACTCCATGGTGAAGTCGTTGTAAAGAGACTACAATTCCCTAGCATCAAAATCTGCGTTGATTACTTCATGGTGAAATCGTTGTAAAGAAACGACAACAAAAAAAAAATTCATAAAGGGAAACACATGCGCTTATGCTAGGGCTGGTTCAATTACCGTGTAACTGTGTAAGCGATGGTTATGGATGAAGACCGTCATGAAAATCACTTGGTTCCTCAATGACAGATGGAACAGATAAAGTAACTTTGAGTCTATACAAGTAAAGACCAACATAATCCAATTTATCATATGGAATGTGCACGGGCTCCATGAAGGGGAAACATTTCGTATATATACAGTGGGGGAAAAAAGTATTTAGTCAGCCACCAATTGTGCAAGTTCTCCCACTTAAAAAGATGAGAGAGGCCTGTAATTTGCATCATAGGTACACGTCAACTATGACAGACAAAATGAGATTTTTTTTCTCCAGAAAATCACATTGTAGGATTTTTAATGAATTTATTTGCAAATTATGGTGGAAAATAAGTATTTGGTCAATAACAAAAGTTTCTCAATACTTTGTTATATACCCTTTGTTGGCAATGACACAGGTCAAACGTTTTCTGTAAGTCTTCACAAGGTTTTCACACACTGTTGCTGGTATTTTGGCCCATTCCGCCATGCAGATCTCCACTAGAGCAGTGATGTTTTGGGGCTGTCGCTGGGCAACACAGACTTTCAACTCCCTCCAAAGATTTTCTATGGGG
The DNA here is from genome assembly GCF_020615455.1 of Coregonus clupeaformis. Classification (NCBI taxonomy): domain Eukaryota; kingdom Metazoa; phylum Chordata; class Actinopteri; order Salmoniformes; family Salmonidae; genus Coregonus; species Coregonus clupeaformis. Next base: position 1,548,516 of record NC_059211.1, on the reverse strand, counting down.
TTGAGATCTGGAGACTGGCTAGGCCACTCCAGGACCTTGAAATGCTTCTTACGAAGCCACTCCTTCGTTGCCCGGGCGGTGTGTTTGGGATCATTGTCATGCTGAAAGACCCAGCCACGTTTCATCTTCAATGCCCTTGCTGATGGAAGGAGGTTTTCACTCAAAATCTCACGATACATGGCCCCATTCATTCTTTCCTTTACACGGATCAGTCGTCCTGGTCCCTTTGCAGAAAAACTGCCCCAAAGCATGATGTTTCCACCCCCATGCTTCACAGTAGGTATGGTGTTCTTTGGATGCAACTCAGCATTCTTTGTCCTCCAAACACAACGAGTTGAGTTTTTACCAAAAAGTTATATTTTGGTTTCATCTGACCATATGACATTCTCCCAATCCTCTTCTGGATCATCCAAATGCACTCTAGCAAACTTCAGATGGGCCTGGACATGTACTGGCTTAAGCAGGGGGACACGTCTGGCACTGCACGATTTGAGTCCCTGGCGGCGTAGTGTGTTACTGATGGTAGGCTTTGTTACTTTGGTCCCAGCTCTCTGCAGGTCATTCACTAGGTCCCCCCGTGTGGTTCTGGGATTTTTGCTCACCGTTCTTGTGATCATTTTGACCCCACGGGGTGAGATCTTGCGTGGAGCCCCAGATCGATGGAGATTATCAGTGGTCTTGTATGTCTTCCATTTCCTAATAATTGCTCCCACAGTTGATTTCTTCAAACCAAGCTGCTTACCTATTGCAGATTCAGTCTTCCCAGCCTGGTGCAGGTCTACAATTTTGTTTCTGGTGTCCTTTGACAGCTCTTTGGTCTTGGCCATAGTGGAGTTTGGAGTGTGACTGTTCGAGGTTGTGGACAGGTGTCTTTTATACTGATAACAAGTTCAAACAGGTGCCATTAATACAGGTAATGAGTGGAGGACAGAGGAGCCTCTTAAAGAAGAAGTTACAGGTCTGTGAGAGCCAGAAATCTTGCTTGTTTGTAGGTGACCAAATACTTATTTTCCACCATAATTTGCAAATAAATTCATAAAAAATCCTACAATGTAATTTTCTGGATTTTTTTCCCTCATTTTGTCTGTCATAGTTGACGTGTACCTATGATGAAAATTACAGGCCTCTCTCATCTTTTTAAGTGGGAGAACTTGCACAATTGGTGGCTGACTAAATACTTTTTTTCCCCACTGTATATATTACGAACAGCAGACTGTTCATTCCCAAGCAAGGTGTTGTGGCAAACGGTTAATAGAAAGGGCTTGGAACGCTGGCAATTTGAATGGAAAAGTCATCGGTACACTCGCAATGGGTAAACACACACACACGCACCCACACACACACACACACACACACACACACACACACACACACACACACACACACACACACACACACACACACACACACACACACACACACACACACACACACACACACACACACACACACACCAGGGATGAAAACTGATTTGAACACCACTTTCCAAGAAGCAGCGGCAGTTGCAAATAAGGAATTTATTTAGCTAATCAATGAACAGCCAGCTACATCAAAAACAACCACTTGTAAAAGCACCCTTCCATCTCCCCTACACTCTCCCTCTCCAAGGTTATCAGTCTTGACATTGTGTTGTTCAATAAATGTCAATAAAGAGAATGGAGTTCACAAGCGCCGATGAAGCCCTGAACAGGCTGGAGGAAACCTTTCCAGTTAAAAGAGAACCCAGTGCCCTGAGGAGCAGGAGAAGCGGAAAAAACAGACAAGCACGCTAGGCTACATAGTGATGTCCAAGACCAGCTTATCGTAAGTTAAGACAATATTCCTTCCCCCTTCCCCCAATACAATCTAAATCTAGACTCTATTTTCCCCAAGTAACTGTTCTTCTCTAGGAAGTAACGATATAATTAGCTGATGCCAATGAGATACATGGACACTGAAAAGACAATATAAGCATGTAAGTCAATAACTTTCAGGGTTTTTTGGGGTACATTAGGAGAGGAGTTGGAGCTAAAATGTCTGCTCAGCCCACATGCCCACACGCTCTATGTATGTAATGTATACAATAACTATGTATTTATACTATGATCCTCCCATTCTATGGAATGCCCACTGCCCTCATATGTCATGTCTGCTAAAATGTTTCACTTGGTTCTTCAATGACAGATGGAATAGATAAAGTAAACTTTGATTTTATACAAGTAATCCAATTTATCACATGGAATGTGCATGGGCTCCATGAAGGGGGAAAAAAGCACATGGTTCTCGAACACTTAAAGAGATTGTCAGCAGATGTGGTTTTCTTGCAAGAGTTACATTTAAAAAATTGAGTAATATAACATTTAAAGAGGAGCTGGGTTGGAGAGGCCTCTGCTGCCACCTACTGTAGTAACAGCAGAGTTGTAGACATCCTGATAAATAAGAATACACCATTTTCCGTTATATCCCAGCACATGGACCAAGAAGGCTGTTTTCTAATGTTGAATTGTACCATACATGGTGAAGAATACACATTGATTTCATTGTATATCCCACCAGGGACAAATCTGGTGTTTTAGATAGAATTCAAGCTATATTAAATCAAATCCAGACAGGTACTATTATTTTAGCAGGTGACCTAAATGATACATTTGATGAGATTGACAGACGTAGTAATAAAAAAGGCAAATTTAGGGAGCCTCCAAAGAGGCCAAAGAGGCTCTACAAATGATTTACAGGACACATAGAGATTATTATTCCCAACTACAAAAGACTATTCCTTTTTTTCTCAAAGTAAGAAAAGCTATTCAAGAATCGACTACATTTTAATTCTCAACAATGCACTCAACAATTTACTAGATTCAAAAATTAATGATATAGTGATATCGGATCATTCTCCGGTATCATGTTTAATTACACCAATAGAAAATACATTTAGCGACAGAGATTGGAAAATGAACAGAGCGCATCTTCTGGACCCAAAATGTATTAAATACGTAAACCAAAAAATTTAAACGTTTACCATTACAAATGTAGACACAGCGGACAGAGAAAAGCTGACCCCCGATATAATTTGGGATGCCTTTAAGGCGTACATTAGGGGGATGATAATCTCATACTCAGCAAATGTTAAATCTGATTTAGAAATTACAATTTAAGAAAAATAAATCACTATCTTAGAAAAAGGCAAAGAAAATAACATTTATGAATTTAAGCAGGAATACGGTCTTTTACTTTTGAAGAAAGCCAACGACTACAGGTTAAACTCAAATAAAGCATACTTAATGGCAAATAAAACGGGTAAATAGCTTGCAGCGCTCACAAAACGAATACATGCTAAACCAGTCAATTGTTTTAGATAAACTACAAAAGCGGTAATTAGAAACAACAATGCGATTAATGACAATTTTAAAAGCTTCTATTAAAATGTATATAAATCAGAATTAAACAACAGTTGGACGGATCCTATATCATTCTTAGACTCAACAACTCTGAAGCAATTATCAGCAGACAAAAAATTATCACTAAAAACAGAGGTCACTCAAGAACAAATATTAGATGCTTTTAAAACATTAGCATGGAGAAAGCACCAGGAATTGATGGCTTTCCCATAGAATTCTATTCAACATTTTGGGACAAAGTAGCCCCCCTATTTCCACAAATGAAAACACACATGTCTCTCAATTCAGTTCTTCCTAGTTCCATGCATCAAACAGTTATTTCAGTTATATTAAAAACAGGAACATCTGGAGAGTCCCCTGCTGATTATAGACCCATAAATGTAATAAATTGTGACAATAAAATAGTAACAAAGCTTATAAGCAATAGAATGACAAAATCTTACCAGACCTGATAAATATCAATCAAACAGGGGTTATTAAAAATAGATACTTACAAATACAAGACATGTTTCAGTTTAATACAATACGCAACAACAACAAAAAAGATATAGATTTATCAATAATGGCTGTTAATGCTGAAAAGGCTTTAAACTGCCTTGAATGAAATAGTATATTTTATAAAATGATTGTATGAATGTCCTAAAGCAAAAATATACAAAAATAATACATTATCTGATGAAATTGCTTTAGAAAGGGTACCAAGACAGGGATGTCCCCTGTTTGCACTGGCAATTGAACCGCTTGCAGAAAGAATTAGACAGGACCCAAACGTAACAGATATCAGTATTGGTAAACATGAATAGAAACTAAACTTATTTGCAGATGATCTCCTGATATATCTGACCAATATTGAAAACTCAATGCCTTTGCTAAAAATATTTTCAGAATACTCCAGAATCTCAGGATATAAAATGAACAAGAAAAAAAGGAAATAATGGCAATAGAAAAAATAAAAAGAATAACTCACGATCTACAGCAATCCCTTAAGTAGAAAACAAAAAATACTAAATACTTAGGATGCTTAATAAGTGACAACAAACAACAAATATATTAAGATAACTTTATTCCATTACTCAACAATATGAAAGCAGATCTAATTAAATGGAAAAATCTTCCCATAAATCTTACAGGTAGAAAAAACCATGGCTGCCAAAGTTTTTGTATTTACTTCAGAAATACCAATTATCCCACCGAAGACATTCTTTAAAAAAGTATACTCGGTCATAACAGACTTTATATGGCCAAATAAAATTAATAGAATAAAAAGTAAAGTTTACATCTTCCTAAGTCTGAGAGTGGTTTTAACCTTCCAGACTTGGAATTGTATCAACTCGCTACCCAAGGTTTGACTTGCAACAAATAGTTAAATGCACTAAAGAGGAACAATGGGTACATATTAAAGATGTGCATGCTCATCCCCAGAAATGTTACGATCTCTAAATGCTTAAGGTTTCATATTTTCTGGCAATCAAGCATTATTCATTACCAGATGGAGAGAGGAGATAAGGGTCTTCTCATTTCCCGGGTTAGGGCTCTGGATCGAACTCTCATCACATCACATCCTCTTGTCTTTTCTGCTGAGAGCAGATCTCTTTCAACCCCCTCACACACATACAGTATATTACACACATAGACATGGTTGTCTGAACAGAAGCACATGCACACACACACACACACACACACACACATGAACACGCACACACACACACACACACACACACACACACATACACACAGAAGCAATCAAATATTCAGAAATATACACTCATGCAGGCCAGCATGAGCACACACACACACACACACACACACACACACACACACACTGGGGAAAAGAGCCAATATCTTATCCCCACTGGAATTTCTCCGTCTGCATAATCAAGCATGTTCACATCAATTCATGCGTAGCAGCATGTACCACATTCACGTTCACATTCGTGTTCCCAACATGACATGGTTTACCATCGACATTCCCTTCCCTTCCCATCCCTACTACCCAAACATGCTCTGTTGTCACAGAAACACAAGATGAAGCAAACACCATAAATCCTTAAATGGTGCCGCTACCCTGGTGCCGCTATGTCTCTGAATGCAACCTACTATCACGTCTCTGAACGCAACCTACTTATCACAAGGTCACATACTGTATGTCCTGTAAGGGTTTTGACTAGGAGATGATGGGGAGACAGCCACATGGACACATACACACACACACACACACACACACACACACACACACACACACACACACACACACACACACACACACACACACACACACACACACACACACACACACACACACACACACACACACACACACACACACACACACACACTCACGCACACACACACACACACACACACACACACTCACACACATACACACACACACACACACACACACACACACACACACACGTACACACTCACACTCACAGTGAAATGGAGACTGGTGGTTAGACCAGGGACCCTCCCAGGGAGCCAAAGAGGGATCTACCTCTCCCTCCTCTCCCTCCTGTCCCCAGCTCCCCAGCTCCCTCCCTCCCTCCTCTCCCCAGCTCCCTCCCTCCCTCCTCTTCTTGCAGCCTGCGGCCAGTTCTGATCTTTGGCCCCCTGCTCTGGTTCTGGAGGATAGTACTGGGGAGGGGAGGGAGGAGGATGGAAGGAAGGATGGAGGGGAAATGAGGGTGGGTAAGAGAGATAAACAGAGAGAGAGAGAGACAGAGAGAGGATGGAAAGAGGGAGAGAGAGACAGAAAAGGGGAAATAAGAAAAATATGAAGCAAGGAATTGAGTGACAGTGTTCAAAAGATGCCAACCAACATCCAGCCCTTCTCCATACTGAGGGATAGTCTCTCTCCACAGACCCTCCTACCCTCTTCCCCTCTCCTGCCCAGGCCTCCAGGAGAAGTTCAATCTTTGCATTTCATTGTGTATTCCACTTTGGCTCGTCCCTCATGAAACTTTTAAACGGGTCCCCAGGTGAAGGATGATAATGGGAAAACACACACACAGCAGCCACACACACACACACACACACACCGCTCGCTGATGTGTGTGCTCAAGCAATGTGGCTGAAATACTAACAACCCCCCCATACACACACACACACAGACAGACACACAGAAACACACACACACAGACACACGTGCACGCACACACACCCCACTCACCCTCTACAGATCCAAATGTACATATTCACCTTCTATAAAACCCAGCCGCAAAGCTAACCACCAAGCTATTTTACAGAGGAAAAAAATCGAAAGCTAGATAAACATCACTTACTAAATACCAAATTACTTTGGGCTAGCAGAATGGAGAAAGGCTGAGAAGGCTGCTATCATATATCAGGGTGCCGGCTGGGTCTCTGCCCTGTAGGAGCAGCCGTCAACGCACTGTAATGAATCCTAAATGCCAATGCCTGCCAGTGGCAGTACGGCTTTCACTAGTGGCATGTGGAACACAGTCAGAACAACCAGGAACTACACTAAACTGAAGACTGAGACTGCAGTTCGTTCATCTGATGGGGATATCATGGCTTTATCGTACCGCCACATCTGAAATGACAGCATTCTCTTTCTTTGTCTCTCTCTCTTTCTGTCAATCTTTCTCTCTCTGTCTCTCTCTCTTTCTCTCTCTGCTTAGCCTCCCAAAATCTCTCTCCCTCTATTGCTCTGAAATTACAGCAGCATCTCTCTCTTTATGTCTGTCACTTTCTCTTCCATTCCTCCTGCATCACAAATTCTCTCTCATTTACATTTTACATTTACGTCATTTAGCAGACGCTCTTATCCAGAGCGACTTACAAATTGGTGCATTCACCTTATAGCCAGTGGGATAACCACTTTACAACGTTTTTTTTTTGGGGGGTGGGGTAAGGGGGGGGTAGAAGGATTACTTTATCCTATCCCAGATATTCCTTAAAGAGGTGGGGTTTCAAGTGTCTCCGGAAGGTGGTGAGTGACTCCGCTGTCCTGGTGTCGTGAGGGAGCTTGTTCCACCATTGGGGTGCCAGAGCAGCGAACAGTTTTGACTGGGCTGAGCGGGAACTGTGCTTCCGCAGAGGTAGGGGGGCCAGCAGGCCAGAGGTGGATGAACGCAATGCCCTCGTTTGGGTGTAGGGACTCTCCATCCCTCTCTCCTCTCTCTTTCCTACCTCTCTCACAATCCCCGTCTCCTCCTTTCCCTTTTTCTCCCTCCCAATATTTCTCTCTCCCCTCACTCTCTCTCCTCTCTGTCTCTCCTCTCCCTCCCCCCTCCCCCTACCCCCTCCCAACTCTCTCTCTCTGTGAAAGTTAAGGATTATTGTGGGAGCTTGTCTATTTGCTGATACCACTCTGCTATCGCATAGATTTCTCTCTACATTGCTATTTCAGATGCTATCGTACATATCCATTTAGAGGACTAATATTTTTCTCATCCCTCTATGAGCAGTGAGACACAGAGAGAGGGAGGGAAGGAGGGAGGGGTGCAAAGGAGGAAAGGAGGGATGGAGGGAGTGCGCTAGAGGAGGTCAAATGTAACCCAGTTTGTTGGGATATTGACACCTTATATAAGATATACTGTATTGTAGTAGCGTTAAACAAGGGGAGAGGTGAGATGCATTGTGGGCCAGGGGTTGGAGGACCACCATACTGAACAGGGTCACTGATGAGGTAACTGATGTTTTGACCCCAGTCAACCTTCTTCCCAGACACAACACAACACAACAAAACAAAATGAGAGAAAACTAGGAAAGGATACTGGTGTAATATGGCTGCACATGCTGTAGATGTTCTTGAAAATTACTTCCTTTATCAGTAATAACCCCTTTATGTTCCTTTCCTGGAAAGATTGCTATGCCTGCAATTTTGGAAGATTGAATTTGTCGAATCATCGTGACTTTTTGGTACACAGCAGATTTTCAGACTTTGTAGAACAACAACATCATAAAACCTTTTATATTGTGATGATAAAGCCAACGACAGACCAGACTTGAAGTATTCAGACTGAAGCCTGATGGATCAGCCACTGGTGCCTCCGGCAGGATGACTACCAAACCAGAACATCTCAGATTCCCAATCATTTCAACCCTCATTGAGACCATATTGCTAGGCAATGATGTGTACGTCAATTTCATTAGATCCATGTATTGTCGTCTGTCTTGGTCAGACCATGTGGCACCTAGAGGGAAGGGGAGAGAGATAGTGGGGGGGGGGAGATATGGAACAAGGCATCGAGAGAGAGAGCACCCACAAAAAAAAAAGAACACGCATGCAGGAGAGAGATGAGATGAGTCTGTCTGGGCCGGGGAAGGTAGGGAGATGGATGGTTGGTGTTACCTACTACCTGTGAGGGGGTCAGTTTTAAACTGCCTGAGCCAGATAAGGGCTGGCAATAGCAGGTGTCTGTGCAGACATTGACTGTTTACCCCATTGATTTAACTGGGAGTCTAGCAGGCATGACGAGAGAGAGAGAACGGTGAACAGAGTTCAGCCACTTAAAGCTGTTAATCAAAGTGACAGCCTACAGAAGCACAGAAGCCGTTTTCTAGTCCTTTCTTGCTTTATCTGGTATGGTGGGTTGGGTTGGTAGGTATATCTTTATCTGGTGTGGTGGGTTGGTAGGTATATCTTTATCTGGTGGGTTGGTAGGTATATCTTTATCTGGTGTGGTGGGTTGGTAGGTATATCTTTATCTGGTGTGGTGGGATGGTAGGTATATCTTTATCTGGTGGGTTGTTAGGTATATCTTTATCTGGTGTGGTGGGTTGGTAGGTATATCTTTATCTGGTGTGGTGAGTTGGTAGGTATATCTTTATCTGGTGGGTTGGTAGGTATATCTTTATCTGGTGTGGTGGGTTGGTAGGTATATCTTTATCTGGTGGGTTGGTAGGTATATCTTTATCTGGTGTGGTGGGTTGGTAGGTATATCTTTATCTGGTGGGTTGGTAGGTATATCTTTATCTGGTGTGGTGGGTTGGTACTGTAGATATATCTTTATCTGGTGTGGTGGGTTGGTACTGTAGGTATATCTTTATCTGGTGTGGTGGGTTGGTACTGTAGGTATATCTTTATCTGGTGTGGTGGGTTGGTAGGTATATCTTTATCTGGTGTGGTGGGTTGGTACTGTAGATATATCTTTATCTGGTGTGGTGGGTTGGTACTGTAGATATATCTTTATCTGGTGTGGTGGGTTGGTACTGTAGACATATCTTTATCTGGTGTGGTGAGTTGGTAGGTATATCTTTATCTGGTATAATGGGTTGGTAGGTATATCTTTATCTGGTGTGGTGGGTTGGTACTGTAGATATATCTTTATCTGGTGTCTAGCAGGCAGGCATGACGAGAGAGAGAGAACGGTGAACAGAGT
>NC_059211.1:1476289-1533789 GCF_020615455.1 Coregonus clupeaformis | reverse complement strand
TCTCTCTCTCTCTCACCCTCTCTCTCTCTCTCTGTCTCTCTCTGTCAGTCTGTCCCGCTCTCCCCCCTCTCAGGTCTCTTTCGGTTAGCAATCAGCGACAACAAACTTCCATAACATCTACTCCCAATGACAAATGGAGAGTCCCAAACCTGTAATCTTTGGAAAGCAAAGAGGGAGCTAAGAGGGAACTTTTAGATGAGAAAACGTTGGAGGATAGATAAAAGTGTAGGTGGAGAGTCACACTATGTGAGTGATCTTCAGACTGAGAAGAATGTGTCTCAAATGGCACCCTATTCCCTATGCAGTGCACTATCTTCCTGCTGTAGCAAACTGGCTCAAATTAAGATCCTAAATGTGTAGCTGTCTGTCATCGTGACTAGAGAGAGTCTCTTACTCCCTGGCACCATCCATTCATCCATTCTCAAAAAAATGTTTTCCCCCTATGACTGAATACAGGCCTACCATTAGGTTCAGAATAGAATATGCAAGATGCAATTTCCTAGAACTGGAGTCAATACTGGTGTAGTTTGAGGATTCTTTAGATGGTGGATGGATGACTCTCTATGTAGACAAACACTGGATGGAGACTGGTTACTATTTTGAGGTTTAATAATAAACTGACCACCTTCACAGCCATACATCAACTGAAGTACTGTATCACTCTCCATCTCCCTCCCTCTATGCCCAATGTGTTATATTGAGGCGAAATATTTTTTACTTGGTACATTTAATCAGGCACAGGGACACCATGTCACCTCACTGAGTGGATGTGGATTATGTCTTCATAAACAAACTCAGGGGTCTCATGTGGCTCAGTTGGTAGAGCATGACACTTGCAACACCAGGGTTATGGGTTCAAGTCCCACGGGGGACCATTATGGGAAAAAGTACAAAAATGTATCCACTCACTACTGTAAGTTGCTCTGGATAAGGGCGTCTGCTAAATGCCTTAAATGTTGTGTGAAACTGTATCATCCACTATCTTGACTTAAAATGGCTGCTGGTATTTTCATGTCAAAGCTGAGAAAATCCAATCCACCATTGCTGTCATGGTGCGTGATGAGTATAATGTCATTCATCCTTCATAGTCTCTCACACTTTCTCCCCTTCAGCAAGCCTTAGAACCAGGCACTGTACCGACGACCGTTCAAAGTCATGGTAAAGTTTCAGTCATCACTGTCACCCTCTCTCTCTCTCCTGCCCCTTCTCTATCAGATCTCTTTTGGTTAGCAATCAACGACAACAAACTACCAAAACATCTACTCCCAATGACAAATGAAGAGTCCCAAACCTGTAATCTGAGGAGAGGAGAGAGGTAGCTAAGAGGGAACTTTTAGATAGATATAGGGTTGGAGGGGAGGATATATAGAGGGGATATATAAAGGGATGGATGGAGGGGTGGATAGATATAGGGATGGGGAGGTGGACAGATAGAGGTGGAGGTGAAGTTTCACACTATGTGAGTGATCTTCATACAGAGAAGGATGCATCCCAAATGGCACCCTACAGTGGCTTGCGAAAGTATTCACCCCTCTTGGCATTTTTCCTATTTTGTTGCCTTACAACCTGGAATTAAAATGAATTTTTTGGGGGTTTGTATCATTTGATTTACACAACATGCCTACCACTTTGAAGATGCAAAATATGTTTTCTTGTGAAACAAACAAGAAATAAGACAAAAAAACTGATAACTTGAGCGTGCATAACTATTCCCCCCCCCCCAAAGTCAATACTTTGTAGAGCCACCTTTTGCAGCAATTACAGCTGCAAGTCTCTTGGGGTATGTCTCTATAAGCTTGGCACATCTAGCCACTGGGACTTTTGCCCATTCTTCAAGGCAAAACTGCTCCAGCTCCTTCAAGTTGGATGGGTTCCGCTGGTGTACAGCAATCTTTAAGTCATACCACAGATTCTCAATTGGATTGAGGTCTGGGCTTTGACTAGGCCATTCCAAGACATTTAAATGTTTCCCCTTAAACCACTCAAGTGTTGCTTTAGCAGTATGCTTAGGGTCATTGTCCTGCTGGAAGGTGAACCTCCATCCCAGTCTCAAATCTCTGGAAGACTGAAACAGGTTTCCCTCAAAAATGTCCCTATATTTTGCGCCATCCATCATTCCTTCAATGCTGACCAGTTTCCCAGTCCCTGCCGATGAAAAACATCCCAACAGCATGATGCTGCCACCAACATGCTTCACTGTGGGGATGGTGTTCTCGGGGTGATGAGAGGTGTTGGGTTTGCGCCAGACATAGCGTTTTCCTTGATGGCCAAAAAGCTCAATTTTAGTCTCATCTGACCAGAGTACCTTCTTCCATAAATTTGGGGAGTCTTCCACATGTCTTTTGGCGAACACCAGTCTTTTGGCGAACACCAGGCTTTTTTCTGGCCACTCTTCTGTAAAGCCCAGCTCTGTGGAGTGTACGGCTTAAGGTGGTCCTTTGGACAGATACTCCAATCTCCGCTGTGGATCTTTGCAGCTCCTTCAGGGTTATCTTTGGTCTCTTTGTTGCCTCTCTGATTAATGCCCTCCTTGCCTGGTCCGTGAGTTTTGGTGGGCGGCCCTCTCTTGGCAGGTTTGTTGTGGTGCCATATTCTTTCAATTTTTTAATAATGGATTTAATGGTGCTCCGTGGGATGTTCAAAGTTTCTGATATTTTTTTATAACCCAACCCTGATCTGTACTTCTCCACAACTTTTTCCCTGACCTGTTTGGAGAGCTCCTTGGTCTTCATGGTGCCGCTTGCTTGGTGGTGCCCCGTGCTTAGTGGTGTTGCAGACTCTGGGGCCTTTCAGAACAGGTGTATATATACTGAGACCATGTGACAGATCATGTGACACTTAGATTGCACACAGGTGGACTTTATTTAACTAATTATGTGACTCCTGAAGGTAATTGGTTGCACCAGATCTTATTTAGGTGCTTCATAGAAAAGGGGGTGAATACATATGCACACACCACTTTTCCGTTATTAATTTTATAGAATTCTTTGAAACAAGATATGTTTTTCATTTCACTTCACCAATTTGGACTATTTTATGTATGTCCATTACATGAAATAAAAATAAAAATCCATTTAAATTACAGGTTGTAATGCAACAAAATCTGAAAAACGCCAAGGGGGATGAATACTTTTACAAGGCACTGTATTCTCTATGCAATGCATTACTTTTGACCAGGGCCAATAGAGCTCTGTTCAAAAGAAATGCACTATATAGGGGATAGGGTGCCATTTAGGACACAACCACCATGTCAGTGATCTTCAGACAGAGAGAAAGTATAACCGAATCTTGAAGCTACTGTATATTAAAATGTTGCGCTAGCTACAGATGTAGGATCTTAATTCGATCACCCAGTTGCAGGAGAACTTTCCTGCAATGCAGGACATTTTAAACGTGTAGGATATTTGAGGTTTAAAAAGGTTTCTGACGTTTGTAATTTCCACTTTGAAATTTCAGACTTGATTTTCCCTTACAAAAAATGTATCAACCCCTACAAAAATGTCCATTAATTATAATCCACATAATAAATCACATTTCCTGTTGTTGCAGGATTATTTTCCTGCTGTAGCATATTGGCTCAAATTAAGAGACTAGAGACTAGAGAGAGTGTGCATGTAGCAAGGGTCTCATGCCTCATGTAGGCCAATACGAAGGTTTGATCAACTTCATGTCCCCATAGGAGAACCCTTTTTGGTTCCAGGTAGAACCCCATTTGGTTCCAGGTAGAACTCTTTTGGGTTCCATGTAGAATCCTCTTTGTAAAGGGTTCTACATCGAACTCAAAAGGGTTCTACATGGAACCAAAAAGGGTTCTTCAAAGAGTTCTCCTATGGGGACAGCCAGAGAACCCTTTTAGGTTCTAGATAGCGCCTTTTGTTCTAAAAGTGTAGTAATGAAAGTCTCTTCCTTACCCTGAATGCTCCCTGTACCATCCATTCATCCATTCTCAGAATAACACATTTCCCCGTATGATTGAATAAAGGGCTACCTTTAGGTTCAGAGTAGAAGATTCAAGACGCAATTTTCAAGAACTGGAGTCAATACTGGTGTAGTTTGGAAGTTCTTTAGATGGTGGATGGATTACTCTCTCTGTAGACAAACACTGTACGGAGACCGATTACGTAATAATTTTATAATGAACTAACTTACCACCTTCACAGCCATATGCAGCGTTCACATGGTAGTCGGAACTAAGAAACTCATTTCCGACTTGCTAACTGGTTGCAGTTATACATGTGCCGCGTTCAACCAGTTAGCAAGTAGGACATTTCAGAGTTCCCTGGTTCTGACTAGCACGTGAACGCGGCAATACATCAACTCAAGTACTTCCTGTTCTCTTCCCACAATGAGCTAACATCTGACCAAATCAGAATAGAGAAAAGTAGTTGCTAGGTAGATCATCAATTGCCATTACAATTCCAAACAACTGATTCATCATATTTTTGAACTACACAATGTTGACTTAGAATATAATAACATCTCTCATAAAATTATTCTAAGCCAGTGTCACAAATTGATATGTAACAAATTGCATGATCATCTCAAATGTTAAATGTCATTAAAAAATAACTGATTTGGTTGCCTTCTAGATTCATATGCTTTTGCTGTTTTACTCAGGAAATTTGGCTTGAGCCATCTTAATGACGTCATATTCTGGTCGTAAACAGGCGTCATAACCAGACGACATATAACCAGATTACAACCAAATAACAACGTTGTTGGCACCAGTTTTGCCCACTAATTTCATTATATGATTCTGCTGTCTTTCCTAGCACCCTTATAAGAGCACCTTCAGGGTCTCAGTAGATGCAACTGTGCTACATCATTTAGGTGTCCGCCCTAAGAGCCCAACATCTATAAAATGGTAATGTGAAGAGGCCACTGTTCTCAGCATTATTCACTGACACAGGCCCCCTGGGCTCCCCTGACCTGCAATCCTACTTCTTTCTGCTCTTCTACTGCAGCATGATCCATCCATCCATCCTTCCCTCCCTCCCTCTTTTTCTCTCTCGATGGCTAACTCAATGTCTCTCTCTCTCTCCCCCCCCCTCTCTCTCTCACTCGATATCTTGCACCAGCCGTCTCTTTCTCTCTTTCATTCTTTCTCTCTCTCTTCATCTCTATCGCTCCCTCTCTCTCTTTCTCTCTTTCCATCTCCCTCCATCTATGTGACTTTGACATTTAATCAGGCACAAGGACACCATGTCACCTCACTGAGTGGATGTGGATTATATCTTCATAAACTAACGCTGTATGAAACTATATCATATTATTAACTTTAATATATTCAATGTTCCGTTCCATGAAATTATGGCTTGCTGAGAACAGCAATAGTTACATGACTAGCCTGAATTGCTTGTTGATTTTCAGATTTTTTCTTTTTAAAAGGGTCCAGCTATTTCTAGTCAGGTTAGCTTAGAGAGTGTGTTTGGGTGAAGTGCTTTTTCCATTGTGATACTAGTACTTGTTATTTACGTGTTTGTTGATTTTCTCATTCAGTTTCATTGGTGTGCCTCTAGCTCCTGAATAAAAGATTAGAGGAGGATGTGCTTCACATATGAATAGGACCCCTAAGTCAGCTCTGTAGCTGCAGGGTCCAAAAAATTGGTTAAATCATATTGAGCTGCAACCCTTGCGTCAAAGACAAAAGGTGACATTTTGGTAGTCCAGAAGCATTGGGCAAAGTGCAAAAAATACCCTAAACCTCATTATGATCTCGCAGTGTGATTTCATTAGAAACTTTTCTTCAACAATGTGTGTTTCTGGGTATGTGCACACACTTCAGTGTGTGTGCGTCTCTGCGTGTGTCAGTGTGTGATTCAGTGTGTGATTCATTGTGTGATTCAATGTGTGATTCAGTGTGTGATTCAGTGTGTGATTCCATGTGATTCAGTGTGTGATTCAGTGTGTGAATCAGTGTGTGATGCAGTGATTCAGTGTGTGTGGTGACTGGTCCCTGATGAGTATCATCTTCATCCTCTTCCTTCCTGTGGGTTCAGTGTGTTGCTTCTCATACCCTCTGTTTTTACTACCAATGAAACTCCACCCCAGGCCACAAGTTTATTTACATCTCCCCCTATTCCCTGAGCAATAAAGGCTGCTACTCAAAGCAGCGGCCAAGGACGTGTGTGTGTGTGTGAGAGAGAGAAAGACAGAGAGAGAGAGAGAGACAGAGTGTGTACGTGTGTGTGTACGTGTACGTGTGTGTGTGTGTGTGTGTGTGTGTGTGTGTGTGTGTGTGTGTGTGTGTGTGTGTGTGTGTGTGTGTGTGTGTGTGTGTGTGTAAAAAAAAGTCAAATCCTTGCGCATAGTGCACTGTTGTTTGGAGGTATTATAGTACTTTGAGTTATTTAGTCATGAAGGGTGGTCAGGAGAACTGTACACTGTGACATCATCGCCCTAAAACAATCAGTACAGTCAATACAGTCACTGCAAACCCCTCTACACACCATGTTATCATATGATCTCACTCCAATCTTCAGGCCCCACTCCTCCCTCCACTTCTTAGCTGACCTCTCCTCCCAGTACAAGCCCTTTACAACCAGTTGATTGAACCAGCAGTGATTCCAATAGCTGTCTTGGAACGAGATAGAGTGGAAATGATTTTCTCACCTACAGGATGCAATTAACTTCCAATACAACTTTCTCACTCAGAACGTGAAGAGAGAGAAATCTCCAAGGGTTAGGGTGTTAGAAAGAAAAGGAAGACAGAAGCCCAGACACGGGCCTGTGGTGTGTGTGTGTGTGTGTGTGTTTGTGTGTGTGTATGTGCTTGCTGTGACCATACATGTGTGCATGCTGTGTGTATTGCATGTGTGTGTGTCTGTGCGTGTGCGAGTGGTTGTTCATGGTCCCTGTGGCTGATGGGTAATTATTTCTGGCAGATTAATGCCAGCAGTCATGTGGAATGGTGACCATCTTCGACCTCCCGGTGGGCAGGGAGGTTTCGGTCGTTCGGTCTCTAGGTCGTTTAGTCGCTGGGGTTTGAGGTTGGAGGAGGATGTGGAGGAGGGTGTAATACACAAACACACACACACAAACACACACACACACACCAGGCGAGCAGGGGATGTGAAGGGAAGGTCATGTGATTAATGCGAAGAGCACCCAGGGTCACCCGGCAGTGTTGGGGTCAAAGGTTGAATGAGTGCGGCATTGAGTGTGTCACCTGATGCATGGCCCCTTCTCCTGTCTTCCTGAGCAATGATGGTTTGATGAAGTCGTAACTCACTAACAGCATTACAGATAGAGGATAGAGCGAGAGGGAGACAGAGAGAGAGAGAGAGAGAGAGAGAGAGAGAGAGAGAGAGAGAGAGAGAGAGAGAGAGAGAGAGAGAGAGAGAGAGAGAGAGAGAGAGAGAGAGAGAGAGAGAGAGAGAGAGAGAGAGAGAGAGAGAGAGAGAGAGAGAGAGAGAGAGAGAGAGAGAGAGAGAGAGAGAGGGAGGGGAGGGAGGGAGGGAGGGAGGGAGGGAGGGAGGGAGGGAGGGAGGGAGGGAGGGAGGGAGATAGATAGATAGATAGATAGAGAAAGACATTGAATGAATGATCGGGAGGGAGAGAGAGCTCGGATAGCAAGAGAGATGGAGCAAGACATTGAGAGAGAAAGAGAGATTCTCTAGGTGGATTTGGCGCCCCAGTCCTCCTCAAAGTGACGTTTCTATTAAATGGCTATCACAAGATGTCTCCGAATATTATTGACTCCATATCCTCTTTATTTTCCTAATTAAGATCTAAGGATTTGAATGGCTTCAAATAAGCATCTGCATGAGATTGTCCCAGCTAAGCCAGGAGATAATTATATTATACCATCACAATCACATTCACACAGAGAAAATGCTTTCACAGGAAGTAAGGATTGTTGTGGAATTTTCCAAAACCCATCATCTCATCATCGAAAAAGATATTCGATTTCCACCAGCGAGATTTATTGTGGGATAAAAAAACCCATCTCATCGACAATGAATGTGAAACCCAGAGGATACAGACAGTGTATACATCAATGTCTTCATCTCGCTCTCATACTCAACTGTGGTTTCCTGGCTTTGGAATTACACTTCAGCACTGGCAGGATAGGTCTTTGAATAGCACAGAAATCACATCGTTGATTACCCCCTTTTACCCTCTCTCTCTCTCTCTCTCTCTCTCTCTCTCTCTCTCTCTCTCTCTCTCTCTCTCTCTCTCTCTCTCTCTCCTCTCTCTCACCATTAAAGTCAGACCTATTACATGACAGATCTTTGAAGCAGTTGCATTAATCTTCGAGAAGACATTTCTTTTTTCTCTCCTTTGGAGAACATTCTTCATTGTGACTGACTGTCAGGTGGTGCCTTGCCGTCAATATTATTATGTTGTATTTCAGAGATACAATGGAAATATGGCAATAGGTAGCGTGTCTGTGTGTGTGTATGTGTACGTGTGTATGTGTGTGTGTGCACGCGCGTGTGTCTGTCTTCCTGCGTATAAAAAGACTGGTGGAATGTCATTCTTTATGGTGTCATTTATATATACCACCTATGGTCCTTGACGAAGAGACACAAAAGGAATGATGAGGATCTCTGCTGTGTGGTAATGGCACATGGGCGTATTACTGTAGAAGAAAACAATCCATCTTTGAAACAAATGGCACCGGAACAATATGCCATCAACGTATTGTCTTAAAGAGTAGACCTTTTCTTTTCATTAAAGACAACAGGTATATGCGTTCCATTATATGGGATTCAACATACTGCATTGTAGAATATACCTTATCCTTTCACTCAGTCTATGTATAGTTCTGTACATGAGAATAGTAAGCATAAACATATTTTCTCGTAGTCTTATATGTTAAATATTTTCTACTTATCACATTCAACGTAATCTGTTGTCATAGAGTAGACCTTTACTTTCTATTTCAATGATTAGGCCTGGGTCTATACTACAGTACATCATTATGAGAATACCTATGGGCTACAGTAGACAAGGTTATTTCTAGTAGTCTGATTTCCTCAAAGATATATCAAATAGCCTATGTTCTACTTGTCATCTCTTTTTTATCATTACAGAGTTTGATTCTGCACTCACTGACAGAATTGTGTTGTTCCATTAAAATATCATTTTACATTGTAGAACTATTGTAGACTACCACTAAGCGGTCGCGCAATCAACCATGACATTTGATCACATATGTCAGGTTGTGAAAAGAGGGGGGCTGATATCCTGCTGTACACAGACAAGAATCACAGATGTAGGATCTTCATTTGAGCCAGTTTGCTACAGCAGGAAAAGAATCCTGCAGCAACAAGAAATGTTAATTATTATGTAGATTATAATTAATGGATATGTTTTGTAGGGGTTGATACATTTTACGTTAGTGCAAATCAAGTCTGACATTTGTTGTTGTTACAGGATTGCAAACTTGTAGTGTATTCAAGGTTTAAAAAGGCTTCTAAAATTTGTAATGTCCACTTTGACATTTTCAGACTTGATTTGCCCTGAAAAAAAAGTATAACATTTTTTCCATTAATTATAATCCACATAATAATTTGCATTTCCTGTTGCTCAGGGGAATTTCCCTGCTGTAGAAAACTGCCTCAAAATAAGATCCTACATCTGTTCATAAAAAATGGGATAGGGCTGTGGTCAAAAGTAGTTCCCTCTATATAAAGAATAGGGTGTCATTTCCGATTTAGCCTTCAAGTCAATCCCCATGAATTTTCACACTGAATTAGCAGGACAAGAAGATGATAGGAAATAAATGACTGTTAGGAAAGACTTCAATTATGTAACAGTAATGGGAATTATGATGAAAGAGAGAGAGAGAGAGAGAGAGAGAGAGAGAGAGAGAGAGAGAGAGAGAGAGAGAGAGAGAGAGAGAGGGTACTGCAAATAATACATGAGACATCTATAGTGTAGTGAGATCAGGATCAGATCACGATGCTTGTCTAAGTAGCAACGAGTAACAACTGGTATGTATTTACTCCATTTGTTATTTTCCCCCAATAAAACGTATATATTTTCTGTGTCTAAATTATATATTAGTTTATATGGAGAGCATAACACACCATAGCTATGCTATATTGGCCTAGTTTAGACTCAGTAAGTGGGTTTCTGAGAAAACAGGAGAAAAATAATAGGTTTCCACCAACATGTTTCAACACCTCCGGACAGAGGAAATGTGAAGCTCTTGATGAATTGGTTGTTTAAGAGTGAAAGCAAAGACAGAGGGCAGAGAGAACCCTGACGATGAGAAGTTTAAGAGCTGGCACTGCCACCCACACCATGATGGTCTCTCAAAGAAAGAGAGGCATGGAGAGAGAGAGAGGACAAAAAGTGAGTGTGTGTATGTGTGTGTGTGTGTGTGTGTGTGTGTGTGTGTGTGTGTGTGTGTGTGTGTGTGTGTGTGTGTGTGTGTGTGTGTGAGAGAGAGAGAGAGACAAAGAGAGAGAAAGAGAGAGAGAGAGAAAGAAAAAAAAAGATAGCGAAAGAAAGAAAGAAAGAGAGAGAGAGAGAGAGAGAGAGAGAGAGAGAGAGAGAGAGAGAGAGAGAGAGAGAGAGAGAGAGAGAGAGAGAGAGAGAGAGAGAGAGAGAGAGAGAGAGAGAGAGAGAGAGAGAGAGAGAGAGAGAGAGAGAGAAAGAGATAAGGACCGAGGGATAGTTAGAAGGGGATAGCAAAGCTTCTTGCATAGCACATTGAGCCTGGATCAAACCATTGACTTGCATAGAAGGTGCCCTACTTTATCAAACAGCTCTAGAAACCTTTGCACATCTCAATCAATGGAGTCAGAAAACAAAATGCTATTTATTGTATATATTGTGAGTTGACGTTTGGATGCCGGCGGTGAGAGCGGTACTGAGAGAGTGAGGGATTGTGATGATTCTCAGATCACTAGTCTCTTCAGAATAAGAGAGCACTATTAGCATGGTAACTTGGGTGCCTGATTGTCTCTGAATTCAACAACGCTACACTGTTGCTTTACTGAAACAATAAGTTGGTTAAAATAGAAACAGACCGGCTGTTATAGAAATTAAAATATATACAGGTTAAAAGTAATGACTAAATGTTCCACCCTTAAATATAGTTGTGAAATGTTCTTGTTTTAAGTATGATTAGTGCTTTCTTAGTAGTGACTAATTATTACACTCTGAAACTGTGTGAGATGTGTTAGAATCTACTACCTGGTAATGTGTGTGTGTGAACTGATGGTCAGGAGAGCAGTTTTAAAGTGGAAAACTACAGCCCGCCTACAGAGGGGTGGGATTTTCGTATGACGTGTGCGTATAAAAATATTGTACGACCATTTTGTGGCAGAATTCTTAATGAATAAAGGCCTGACTATGCAGACCGGGACTCTGTCCGTTTCTTGATCCAAAAGCATTACAACCTTTTGGGAGACGCACAGAGACACTGAAATAGATTGTTAAATAATTCTCATAACACCGGCATCACCCTTGAGGCTGGTAAGATGGCGTTTGTGGAGCACCATGCTATGCAGGTGTCTGCAGTTTGACAAGAATAGCTAAGAATGGCTTGTGACTAATGGGAGCATCTAACTCATCAATTCCCATGTAGGCCTCCAAACACCATAATTATAACTATGAAGAACACTCTTTCTCAGCTGTCTCGCCAGTCATGTCAGCAAACACAGCCATACAATATGCTTAGACACTTCAGGCAGACAAGCAGGTCAAAAATAACACGGAGCAAATATAGAGTAGTAAGTAACTCTAGTACTGTCCTATGTCTGCAATAATTCCCCCAATACTGAAGCCAAACATCTTCAAAGCAGTTGGTTGGAAGTTAAAGAAAGAGTTAACAAAAATACATTTGATGTAGTGTAGTGTAGCATGCAAGGCAACCGCTTGAGGGTTCGTGACATGTACATGGTTTCCATTCTTCAAAATACATAACAGAGGCCCCAGTATTAAAGAAAGGTAGAACAGGTGACACAAACTGTTAAACTTCAATAAATGGGTGATTCTGCAACACGGGCACTTCTATGTCCTCTGAGAACATTTTTAGGATTTTATTTCAATTGTTTTATTTTTTATTCTTTATATATTAAGTTCACACTTCAATCACACCAGACTTTTTTTAAACACTTCTCTATCAAGTATTTTAGCTACTTTTCAGATGCATTTTATACCTCAATGTCACTGTTTTGCCCTTGTTCCTGACCCAGACTTTTGAGCCTCTACTATGTTTTTCTATGAGAAAACATGAATGACTAGACATTATATAATGTCATCTAATATTTATTGTGAGAATGCCCTTTATATTTTTTTTTTGCACAAAATATACCTGTCCTTTGGTAGTGGTGTCATTTCCACCACTGAGGACAAATTCCTCATTAATAATGTTTTTTTAAGAGAATGTTAACTTAGTTGCAATGGAAACTTATTTTGACACTGAAGCACATAGCTGCAGAGGACAGTTGTTCCAGATGTGATGTACAGAAGTTGAAGAAAAATCTAGGTAAATATTGCTTGTGTAGAGGATATTTTTATTGTCAGTCATTTCCAAACAGGCTATAATTTCTTTAATTTGTGGTAGAATATTGAAAAAAAATTGTACATTTGATGTATTTAGTGTAAACTATATGCTAGTTGTAATACTAGCCAATGCATGCTAAACAGCCTGTCATTTTTCTCAAAAAACTGCAGAAGCGTCATTTCCATCACAGTCATTTCCATCACAGTCATTTCCATCACAGTCATTTCCAACACAAGCTTAACTGTGGTGGAAATGACAGAACGTAGTGGAAATGACAAAAATCCATAACATTATTATTACTATTATTTATTTTTTCATCAGGCTTATTCAATCATGTTTTGAATTCATTTAATCTAGAAAATGCTCCAAGGTGTGCACAAGTTGAAAGCTAAATAGTATTTTTCTTTGTTTTTAGAAGATGCCACATAAAACAGCACAGAGCTCACAGACATAGAAACAAAATAAAAAATTATCCTATACATTACCAGGAACATCTACAAAAAGACAGGGAGAGATACTGGAAGAAAAAAGAGAATGGAAAAGTGAAATCTATTTCTGAGCTTATAAAGTGAGAACAAAGAAGCAAGAGAAGGCAATGGAAATGCAACCAACGGACTAGACGACCTACCTATCAGGCAACACATCACCTCAGTCACCAGATGACTTGCAGCCAGAGAGCAACATTCCTGCCCCTAACTTACCTGCCCCTGATGCACGCCCTGATACCCCTTCCTCATCGTCTGCAAGAGGAATGAGAAGTCAAATACTTGCTGGGAGGAAAAAGGTTGGAAGAGGTACCTCAAAATCATACAGAGATCTTTGCATGACAAATGTCAAACTTGATAATGCTTTACGGAAAGCTGAGAAAAACAAAAAAAGGTTTGATCAACTGATGAAGCAAATGGAGAGACAAGATTCCCCAAAGACAAAGACAAAACAGCAAATTAAGGGAACTCCGAAGAACTTGGGAAGGATTTTATTTTTTCAAAATGCCATCATTGCAGAGTTAAAGCAAAACTATGAAAACATGTGCAGTGCCAAGGAAAAACAAGTGGCTTCAAAAATGCTCTGAGGCAACATCCTGAGAAAGTATGGCCTGGTCAAAGCTGCAAACAGAGAATTTAGATTTACAGCAAAAGCAATGAGGGCAAATGAAAACAGGCCAACATGTATTCAATACTCCAGGAAAAAGCAGTTTAATGTAATTAATACAGCCATAGAATAGAAAATCAATAGATTATATGAACGTGATGACACCAGTAGAACAAAACAGGGAAAAAGGAAACACTAACATGGAACTAGAAGAAAAAGCAGAAGCGCTTCTTGAATGGCACAATTCAGAACCTTTATCAGAAGTTGAAGAGGGAATATTCAGAGATTCAAATTTCCCACTATGAATTCTGCAAAATAAGTCATTTTTGGGTTGTCAAGCCAACAGTCCAGGATAGGGACACATGCCTCTGCAAAACCCACGCCAACCTCCAGTTCATGGCGGACACACTACAGTATCGCAAAGTGATGAGCTGCAACAACATTGAGAACCTTATTGAGTCTTTGTGCTGTGAGAACCTGAAGAAAGAGTGCATGTACAGAGAGTGCTCCCTTTGCCAAGCAAAAGAGCTTAAACATCTGACTTTGATGCAGGTGAGCAGACATGGTGGTTTGAGTGGAAGAACAAAGCTGAAGAGATAGAGAAGAAAAATGAAGAGGGAAACATGGAGAAGTTCACTGTACATTTGACAGTAAAAGAAAGGGCGTGTGGCACACTGCAGATTCTACTGGAGGACTTCTCCAAAGGATTGAAAGAGAAGTTGGGGAAGCACGTTTACAACAATCACTTCCTTGATCTCTGCTCATCGGCTACTTTTTGAATCTAACTACAGTGGGGGAAAAAAGTATTTAGTCAGCCACCAATTGTGCAAGTTCTCCCACTTAAAAAGATGAGAGAGGCCTGTAATTTTCATCATAGGTACACGTCAACTATGACAGACAAATTGAGGGAAAAAAATCCAGAAAATCACATTGTAGGATTTTTAATGAATTTATTTGCAAATTATGGTGGAAAATAAGTATTTGGTCACCGACAAACAAGCAAGATTTCTGGCTCTCACAGACCTGTAACTTCTTCTTTAAGAGGCTCCTCTGTCCTCCACTCGTTACCTGTATTAATGGCACCTGTTTGAACTTGTTATCAGTATAAAAGACACCTGTCCACAACCTCAAACAGTCACACTCCAAACTCCACTATGGCCAAGGCCAAAGAGCTGTCAAAGGACACCAGAAACAAAATTGTAGACCTGCACCAGGCTGGGAAGACTGAATCTGCAATAGGTAAGCAGCTTGGTTTGAAGAAATCAACTGTGGGAGCAATTATTAGGAAATGGAAGACATACAAGACCACTGATAATCTCCCTCGATCTGGGGCTCCACGCAAGATCTCACCCCGTGGGGTCAAAATGATCACAAGAACGGTGAGCAAAAATCCCAGAACCACACGGGGGGACCTAGTGAATGACCTGCAGAGAGCTGGGACCAAAGTAACAAAGCCTACCATCAGTAACACACTACGCCGCCAGGGACTCAAATCCTGCAGTGCTAGACGTGTCCCCCTGCTTAAGCCAGTACATGTCCAGGCCCGTCTGAAGTTTGCTAGAGTGCATCCAGAAGAGGATTGGGAGAATGTCATATGGTCAGATGAAACCAAAATATAACTTTTTGGTAAAAACTAAACTCGTCGTGTTTGGAGGACAAAGAATGCTGAGTTGCATCCAAAGAACACCATACCTACTGTGAAGCATGGGAGTGAAAACGTCATACTTTGGGGCTGTTTTTCTGCAAAGGGACCAGGACGACTGATCCGTGTAAAGGAAAGAATGAATGGGGCCATGTATCGTGAGATTTTGAGTGAAAACCTCCTTCCATCAGCAAGGGCATTGAAGATGAAACGTGGCTGGGTCTTTCAGCATGACAATGATCCCAAACACACCGCCCGGGCAACGAAGGAGTGGCTTCGTAAGAAGCATTTCAAGGTCCTGGAGTCTCCAGATCTCAACCCCATAGAAAATCTTTGGAGGGAGTTGAAAGTCCGTGTTGCCCAGCGACAGCCCCAAAACATCACTGCTCTAGAGGAGATCTGCATGGAGGAATGGGCCAAAATACCAGCAACAGTGTGTGAAAACCTTGTGAAGACTTACAGAAAACGTTTGACCTGTGTCATTGCCAACAAAGGGTATATAACAAAGTATTGAGAAACTTTTGTTATTGACCAAATACTTATTTTCCACCATAATTTGCAAATAAATTCATTAAAAATCCTACAATGTGATTTTCTGGATTTTTTTTCCTCATTTTGTCTGTCATAGTTGACGTGTACCTATGATGAAAATTACAGGCCTCTCTCATCTTTTTAAGTGGGAGAACTTGCACAATTGGTGGCTGACTAAATACTTTTTTTCCCCACTGTATGTCTTAAATTAATTAAATAGTTAAAAATATATTGTTTTTATAAAAAAAATTATACATAGATGTCATTTCCACCACACCCATATTTTTGAGGTAAAAGAGTAAACGATGTATAATTTGCATTGATTGATTTGTTTTAAATAGGGAAATCATATGGTTGTTATCATAATCTCACAAAAAGGTTGGGTGGAAATATTTTATTTTTTCATGATAAATAAATGTTTTCAGCTGTCACAAAGGCAAGTTTATACATTCAGGGGTAGTGTTGAATTATTAATATTAGAAAAACCTTAAAAATCTGTTAAAATAATATTCAATACAAGTTGATGTACAAATGTATAAGAAATGTGTTATAAATAAATTGTATGATATTTCATTTTCAACTAAAATGGATGTTTAATGACGTGATGGAAACAACATTTGTCTATGGCTCTCTTGGAAAAATGGCAAAAATATATACATTCCTGAATTCTACGATCGCAGATTATCAGATATTGTTTCTAGACAAATCAAACACAATTATAACACTGGTAAAATGGTGTTTCAATAAGTTTTCATTTATGAAATCTTGCAGGGCCAAAGTGCCCGAAGTTGCAAAATCACCCAAATATTGATGTGACACCAGAGAGAAAACACACTTTAAAATCCAAACCGCACCTGTTAGTTAGAAGAGTAATTCAACAGATAGTGTTTTCAATGGCTGCATGTGCAAACATGATGTCAATGAATTGCAACACATTATCTCTCTCCCCCTCTCTCTTTCACTCTTTCTCTTTCTCTCTCTCCCTCCTTCTCTCTCTCTCTCTCTCTCTCTCTCTCTCTCTCTCTCTCTCTCTCTCTCTCTCTCTCTCTCTGTACTCCAAGCTTTGACTTTACCACCTTCACCACTGTATGCAATCAACGTATTGCCTTGTCTTGCAGAGTATACCTTTTTTTTCATAAAAGACAAGTATTCTAGTATATATTACATCATTACATGGGCTTAACATATTATATTGTAGAGTATACTCAATGACCATGGGTATATATCAGTGGAGGCTGCTAAGGGGTGGACGGCTCATAATGATGGCTGGAATGGAGCAAAAGGAATGGCATCAAACACATGGAAACCACATGTTAGATGTATTTGATAACATTCCACCAATTCCGCTCCAGCCATTACCACAATTAAGGTGCCACCAACCTCATGTGGTAAATATATACACTGTACAAAACATTAAGACCACCTGCTCTTTCCATAACATAGACTGACCAGGTGAATCCAGGTGAAAGCTATGATCCCTTATTGATGTCACTTGTTAAATCCACTTCAATCAGCGTAGATGAAGGAGAGGAGAACGGTTAAAGAAGGATTTTTAAGCCTTGAGACAATTGAGACATGGACAGTGTATGTGTACCATTCAGAGGGTGAATGGGCAAGGCAAAATATTTAAGTGCCTTTGAACGGGGTATGGTAGTAGGTGTCAGGCGCACCGGTTTGAGTGTGTGAAGAACTGCAAAGCTGCTGGGTATTTCATGCTCAACAGTTTCCTGTGTGCATCAAGAATGGTCCACCACCCAAAGGACATCCAGCAAACTTGACACAACTGTGGGAAGCATTGGAGTCAACATGGGCCAGCATCCCTGTGGAACGCTTTCAACACCTTGTAGAGTTCATCCCCCGACAAATTGAGGATGTTCTGAGGGCAAAAAGGGGGTGCAACTCAATATTAAGAAGGTGTTCTTAATGTTTTGTACACTCAGTGTATAGTAGGCCCAGATCATTATGAGAATACAATATACGGTACAGTGAAATACATAAAGGTTATTTCTCGTAGTATGATTTCCTCAAAGATATGTGAAATATTTTCTACTTATCACATTCAATATAATCTGTTGTCATAGAGTAGACCTTTACTTTCTATTTCAAAGATTAGGCCTGGGTCTATACTACAGTACATCATTATGAGAATCCCAAGTGGCGCAGCGGTCTAAGGTACTGCATCTCAGTGCTTGAGGCGTCACTACAGATCCCCTGGTTCGATTCCAGGCTGTATCACAACCGGCCGTGATTGGGAGTCCCATAGGGCAGCGCACAATTGGCCCAGCGTCGTCCGGGTTTGGCCAGTGTAGGCCGTCATTGTAAATAAGAATTTGTTCTTAACTGACTTGCCTAGTTAAATAAAGGTAAAATAAATAAAAATACCTATGGGCTACAGTAGACAAGGTTATTTCTAGTAGTCTGATTTCCTCAAAGATATATCAAATAGCCTATGTTCTACTTGTCATCTCTTTTTTATCATTACAGAGTTTGATTCTGCACTCACTGACAGAATTGTGTTGTTCCATTAAAATACAATTTTACATTGTAGAACTATACAGTAGTTTACCACTAAGCGGGCACGCAATCAACCATGACATTTGATCACATCTGTCAAGTTTTGACTGGCAAATCTGTAAGAAAAGAGGGGGCGGGGCTGATATCCTGCTGTCTATAGACAAGAAGTAGCTATAGAACTGTCCTCCACAGTACAGTGAAGTGTGGGTCCCAAATGCTATCCTATCCCTTATAGAGTGCACTACTTTTGACCAGAGATCTATTATTCCCTATAGTGTATTACTTTTGACCAGAGCCTAGTGACCTAAAATATAGTGAACTATATAGAAAACTATATATGAAATAGGGTTGGCTTGTGGTCAAAAGTAGTGCCCTCTATATAAAGAATAGGGTGTCATTTCCGACTTAGCCTTCAAGTCAATCCCCATGAATTTTCACACTGAATTAGCAGGACAAGAAGATGATAGGAAATGAATGACTGTTAGGAAAGACTTCATTTATGTAACAGTAATCGGAATTATGATGAAATATCATTTTTTTGGTCCTTTTTCATCTTTCCTTACCTGTGTGTGTGTGTGTGTGTGTGTGTGTGTGTGTGTGTGTGTGTGTGTGTGTGTGTGTGTGTGTGTGTGTGTGTGTGTGTGTGTGTGTGTGTGTGTGTGTGTGTGTGTGTGTGTGTGTGTGTGTGTGTGTGTGTGCTGCCATTGCCACGGCCCCCTTTATATCCATTCCATATATAACCCACTATATTCTCCAACAGGAGGTCTATTCTCTTCTCATAGCTGCCTTTTAATAATGACTGATTAAATATTCATTCATGGTGACTGATAGACAGAATACTGTAAACAGCCAGGTCACCCGTGATACAAGTCAGTATTCGACGTCCATCCACGTCTGAGGACGTAGGGAGATGATGTGGAAACCGACTACTAGGGGCAACAGTGAGCGCTGTTACCTTCAAGTAGGTTTCAGTTTTGCTAGGGTGTTTTGGAAACATCTGCCTCTGATTCCAAAGGTTGCAAGTTCAAATCCAGTGATAGAAAGTTGTTTTTGAGATTTTTGTTTTAAACCTATCCCAAACCTTAACCCTTACCTTAACCATTCGGAGTCAATGCCTAAACCCTATCCCAAACCTTAACCCTTACCTTAACCATTCGGAGTCAATGCCTAAACTTAACCTTAAACATGGATGAATGTCTAATTCTGACGTGAGACTGTGAAAGCTAGTTGACTGTAACACACACACACACACACACACACACACACACACACACACACACACACACACACACACACACACACACACACACACACACACACCTACCAGCTGCCTTGCCAGTTTGACTTCCAATGTATTTACTCCATTTGTTATTTTCTCCCAATAAAACATATATTTGCAGTGTCTAAATTATATATTAGTTTATATGGAGAGCATAACACACCATAGCTATGCTATATTGGCCTAGTTTAGACTCAGTAAGTGGGTTTCTGAGAAAACAGGAGAAAAATAATAGGTTTCCACCAACATGTTTCAACACCTCCGGACAGAGGAAATATGAAGCTCTTGATGAATTGGTTGTTTACAGTTTTTTTGGATTGCTTACACACTAAAATTAAAAGTAGTACACTATTAGCAAAACCTTACACTCAAGAAGCAAAACATCAGCCCATATTTGCACAACTATAAGCACATTGTCAACCTTACACTTGTTGCAAAACTCTACACACAGTGATTTGCAAAACACTAAACACACTTAACATACATTACACACAAAAATCTATCATGAAGTCACGTCCTTGCAATACCAAAGCACTGACTGTCAAATTACCACACCGTCCAACCAATTGGTTCAACACAGTCATCAGGTGTGCAAACACTCGTTTGCTTAATTGTAGACACACCAATCAGGTGTATAAGCACTATAAAAAGCAGCAGGTGAGTTCATCGGTCTTCAAGCACAATGGAAAGAGTCAGAGAAAGAGTAAGACGAGGAGGAGGAGGAGGAGGAGGACGACGAGGAGAACGAGGAGAACGAGGAGGACGAGGAGGACGAGGAGGACGAGGAGGACGAGGAGGACGAGGAGAACGAGGAGGAGGACGAGGAGAACGAGGAGAACGAGGAGGACGAGGAGGACGAGGAGAACGAGGAGGAGGAGAACGAGGAGGACGAGGAGGAGAACGAGGAGGAGGAGGAGGAGGAGGAAGGGGAGGAAGAGGAAGAGGAAGAGGAAGACAAGAAGGTGCTCAAAGAGGACCGAATCTGACAAATGAGATCCGCGCAACACTGGTTGACCACATTGTCAACCACGGCCTGACGCTGAGGGAGGCTGGACTGCGAGTACAGCCAAATCTAAGCCGATATACAGTGGCAAGTGTGATGAGAACATTTCGACTGGAAAATAGGTATTGTAAAAATATCATCATATCAAAAACATCTGCACGGTTTCAGTAACTGCTTACAGTACTATATTCTATGCACTATCAGCACTTCTGTTACCTTTTCCTGTGAAATTACTGTACTATTGTATACTGTTTTTTTTCTACATAGGATTGAGGGTCAGGGACGACAAGGGGGAAGGCCTCCTATGTTCACAGAACAGCAAGAGAGGGAGATAGTAAACATGGTTTTGGCCAACAATACTATAACACTCAAGCAGCTCCAAGCTAACATTGTCAATAACCACGCCATTTTCAACGATATCCATCAGGTCTCAACATCAACACTGGCACGCATCCTAAAAAAAAACATATTCAAATGAAGCAAATTTATCGAGTGCCTTTCGAGCGCAATTCCGAAAGGGTGAAATGACTGCGGCATGATTATGCAGAGGTATGTATTCACTTTAGCAGTGTGATCTTGCATACTGTCTCATAATATTTTACTGTACTGTAATATGTATACTAGATCTACACTGAACTACACAATTTTGCCTGACACTGTTTTTCAGAGAGTTTTACGAATGGATGGAGAGGAGATCCAGCATGAGTTCATTTACGTAGATGAGGCTGGGTTCAACCTGACGAGAACACGAAGGAGGGGAAGAAACATCATTGGCCACAGGGCTATAGTCAATGTCCCAGGGCAACGTGGGGGTAATATAACACTCTGTGCAGCCATTACACAGAATGGGGTCCTCCACCGCCATGCCCATATGGGCCCTTACAACACAGCACTCATACTTACATTCTTGGACCAATTGCACAACATATCAGCAGCAAATCAAATCGATCATATGCAATACATTGTTGTCTGGGACAATGTGTCTTTCCACCGCTCTGCTCTGGTTCAGAACTGGTTTCAGCAACATCCACATTTCACCGTCCTATATCTTCCACCATACTCTCCATTCCTCAACCCTATAGAAGAGTTTTTCTCGGCATGGCGGTGGAAGGTATATGATCTCCGTCTCCAGGCTGAGGTACCCCTCATCCAAGCCATGGAGGAGGCCTGTGACCAGATGGAGGTAGCAGCAATGCAAGGATGGATTCGTCATTCAAGACGTTTCTTTCCAAGGTGTCTTGCTAATGACAACATTGCCTGCGATGTTGATGAAATTCTCTGGCCAGATCCAGCTAGGCGAAGAGACAATGTCTAGTTATTTATTTTTATTTTTTTTTAAACTTACAATACGTAAAGTGACGTTTGGTTACAGTATTATGAATCTCCATGTCAACATTTTGGGCGTGTTGAGAAATAAATGAGTTTCTTCAGTCTGCAACATTGGTCTTGTGTAGTGTTTGGTGAATTTACATTATATTTGTACTTTGTTGAGAGTAGCCTACTCTAATCATAGGGAAGTAGAAGTGC
This sequence comes from Coregonus clupeaformis, assembly GCF_020615455.1. Taxonomy (NCBI): domain Eukaryota; kingdom Metazoa; phylum Chordata; class Actinopteri; order Salmoniformes; family Salmonidae; genus Coregonus; species Coregonus clupeaformis. Next base: position 1,511,735 of record NC_059211.1, on the reverse strand, counting down.
TAAAAGTGTTTTAGGTTTATCACAGCAGAGTGTAACTCGTGCAAACAGAGTATAGTAATGTGAAACGTGTGTGTTTCATATGGTAACAAAGTGTGGTTTTTAAAAAGAAGTGTATAGTTTTTACAAGAGTGTTTAATTTTGCAAAGGATCTGTAGTGTTTTGCTAATTGGGTGTGTGGTTGTGCTAATTGTGTGTAGTGTTTTGAAAACACGGGCCCTGTTTTGAAAATCGTGCTTAAGCAATCAAAAAAAACTGTAAGAATGAAAGCAAAGACAGAGGGCAGAGAGAACCCTGACGATGAGAAGGTTAGGAGCTGGCACTGCCACCCCGTACCATGATGGTCTCTCAAAGAAAGAGAGGCATGGAGAGAGAGAGGTCAAAAAGTGAGAGAGTGTGTGTGTGTGTGGTGTGTGTGTGTGTGTGTGTGTGTGTGTGCGCGCGCGTGCGCGTGCTCGTGCGTGTGAGAGAGAGAGAAAGAGAGAGAGAGAGAGAGAGATGAGGACCGAGGGATAATTAGAAGGAGATAGCAAGGCTTCTTGCACAGCACATTGAGCCTGGATGTCACGGTTTCGGCCGAGGCTGCTCCTCTTCCTTGTTCGGGCAGGCTTCGGCGGTCGTCGTCTCCGGAGTACTAGCTGCCACCGTTCTATGTTTCATGTTCATTTGGTTTTGTCTGTTCATAACACCTGTCCCTTATTTGTGTCTTAATTGTTTCCCTATTTAGTTTCGTGGGTGTGGGTCAGGTGTTATGCGTGATTGTTTATTGTCAGACTGCCTCTGTAAGTTACATTTCTCTCGTTGTTGGCTTGTCCCGAGAGTTCGCACTGCGTGCGCTTTTCTTGTGTACTTCGCACTGTGTTTTGTGCGTAATTTGTTTTGCGCCACCCGGTTGGGTTGGCGACTATTTTGTTCACGTGTTGAACGTTACTAAAAGACGGTTGAAGTCATCCTGGTTCCTGCGCTTGATTCCTTCCACTCATCTACACACACCACTCTGACAGAATCACGCATCGATTCCATGGAATCAGCAGGAGCGACCGAGCCGACAGCCGAGATGGCTGAACGTCTTCGTGGCCAGGAGGACCGCATCAACCAGGTCTGTCATGCCCTGGAGGGGGTGATGAATACTCTGCACCGATGGGAGACCAGCGGGGTTCCTACACCTCCACGAACCGAACCAGCCCCATCGGTCAGCCCTCCTGTCTCATCTCCGGAACCTAGTGGGATTCGGCTCTCGCTCCCGAGGGCGTACGACGGCTCCACTGCCGGGTGTCAAGGGTTCCTGCTGCAGGTGGAGCTCTACCTCGCCACCGTACACCCGGCGCCCTCGGGACACGAGAGCGTCTCAGCCCTCATCTCCTGTCTCACCGGCAAGGCGTTGGAGTGGGCCAACGCCGAGTGGAGGAGAATGGACGCCGCTACCACGAACTATGCGGAGTTCTCCCGCCGCTTCCGTGCTGTGTTCGACCATCCACCAGAGGGGAAGGCGGCGGGGGAGCGTCTATTCTACCTCCGACAGGGGATGAGGAGCGCCCAGGACTTTGCCTTGGAGTTTCGGACCCTAGCGGCTGATGCAGGGTGGAATGAGCGGGCCCATATCGACCATTTCCGCTGCAGCCTCCGGGAGGACGTCCAGCGAGAGTTGGCGTGCAGGGACACTTCGTTGACTTTCGACCAGCTTGTCGACATGGCCATCCGGCTGGATACCCTGCTCGCCACCCGTGGACGTTCCGGGAGGGGGTTGCCCATTCCACTCTCCAGCACCTCCGAGCCGAGCCCTATGGAGCTCGGAGGTGCTGGCGCTAGGGAACGGAGGAGGAGGAGCCCGAGGGGACCTGGCCCTTGCACCAACTGTGGTCGTGGAGGGCACACCGCGGCTAGGTGTTGGGGCGGGTCCTCCAGTGAGGGAGAAGGCAGGTCACGCATTGGGGGGTCCACCCAGGTGAGTAGGCGCCCTGCTTACCCAGAGCTTTCTGTCGTGCACCTAACCTTGCCTGTTTGTTTCCCACAGGTTGCACCTCGTTCCCAGCATAAGGCGCTGGTAGATTCAGGCGCAGCTGGGAATTTTGTAGATCGCCAGTTCTGTATAGAGTTAGGGATTCCCCTCCTTCCAGTGGATAAGCCTTTCCCCGTCCATGCCCTAGATAGCCGTCCGTTAGGGTCTGGGTTGATTAGGGAGGTCACAGCACCCCTTCAGATGATGGCGCAGGAGGGTCATGAGGAGAGAATTCAGCTCTATCTGATTGACTCTCCTGCGTATCCGGTAGTGCTGGGTCTTCCCTGGTTGATGACTCATGACCCTATTATTAGGTGGCGAGAGAAAGCTCTTAAAGGGTGGTCTGCTCAATGTGAGGGGCGGTGTCTGGGTGTTTCCATAGGGGCGACCTCGGTGGAGAGTCCGAATCTAATGCCAGCACTGCAGATTCCCCCCGAGTATGAGGATTTGGCACTGGCGTTCAGTAAGACTCGGGCGGCGCAGCTGCCGCCTCATAGGCGGGGGGATTGTGCGATAGATCTCCAGTCAGGAGCAGCTCTCCCGCGGAGCCATGTGTATCCCTTGTCTCAAGAGGAGAGAAAGGCTATGGAGACGTACATCTCTGAGTCTCTTAGACAAGGATACATACGGGCCTCCGTTTCACCCGCTTCCTCAAGTTTCTTTTTTGTAAAGAAAAAGGATGGAGGTCTGCGCCCGTGTATTGATTACCGCGGTCTCAATCAGATCACAGTGAAGTACAGCTATCCACTTCCTCTGATTGCGACTATGACGGAGTCACTGCACGGTGCGCGGTTCTTTACAAAATTGGATCTTAGGAGCGCATATAACTTGGTGCGCATTCGAGAGGGCGATGAATGGAAGACAGCGTTTAGCACGACTTCCGGACACTACGAGTATCTAGTCATGCCATATGGGTTGATGAATGCTCCCTCAGTCTTCCAATCCTTCGTCGATGAGATTTTCCGGGACATGCAGGGACAGGGAGTAGTGGTGTACATCGACGACATTCTGGTGTATAGTCCTACCCGTGCTGAGCATGTAGCCCTGGTGCGCCGAGTATTGAGGCGGCTGTTGGAGCATGACCTATATGTCAAGGCAGAGAAATGTCTGTTTTTCCAGAAGTCGGTCTCCTTTCTGGGTTACCAGTTGTCTGCGTCAGGGGGTGAAGATGGAGGTAGACCGGGTGTCAGCTGTGCGTAATTGGCAGACCCCAACCACTGTGAAGGAGGTGCAACGGTTCTTGGGTTTTGCGAATTATTACCGGAGGTTTATCCGGGGTTTTGGACAGGTGGCAGCTCCCATAACGTCTCTGTTAAAGGGGGTCCGGTGCGCTTGCGGTGGTCAGCTGAGGCGGACAGGGCATTTGGGAGACTGAAGGACCTGTTTACCTCGGCGCCGGTGTTGGCGCATCCGGATCCCTCTTTACCGTTCCAAGTAGAGGTGGACGCGTCAGAGGCCGGGATAGGGGCCGTTCTTTCCCAGCATTCTGGCACTCCACCTAAACTCCGTCCCTGTGCGTTTTACAGTAAGAAGCTCAGTCCGGCGGAGCGGAATTATGACGTAGGAGACAGGGAGCTGTTAGCCGTGGTCCAGGCCCTAAAGGTGTGGCGGCATTGGCTCGAGGGGGCTCAACACCCTTTCCTCATTCTAACTGACCATCGTAACCTGGAGTACATCCGGGCAGCTAGGAGACTGAATCCTCGCCAGGCTCGCTGGACTATGTTTCTAGCCCGGTTTGTGTTTAAGATCACATACATCCCTGGGTCCCAGAACGGGAAGGCAGATGCTCTGTCTCGGCGGTATGACGCAGAGGAGAGGTCAGTTGAGTCCACGCCCATACTACCGGAGTCTTGTCTGGTTGCTCCGGTGGTGTGGGAGGTTGATGGTGAGATCGAGCGGGCGTTACGCACCGACCCGAGTCCTCCACAGTGTCCTGTGGGTCGGACGTACGTTCCGCTCGAGGTACGCGATCGCCTCATTTGTTGGGCTCATACGTCCCCCTCCTCTGGCCATCCGGGTATCGGCCGGACAGTGCACTGCCTTAGCACGAAGTACTGGTGGCCAACGTTAGCTAGGGATGTGAGGATTTATGTCTCCTCCTGTTCGGTGTGTGCCCAGTGTAAGGCGCCCAGACATTTGCCCAGGGGTAAGTTACAACCCCTGCCTATTCCACAACGACCCTGGTCCCACCTCTCGGTGGATTTTGTTACCGACCTTCCCCCCTCACAGGGGAATACTACCATCCTGGTCGTTGTGGATCGGTTCTCTAAGGCCTGTCGTCTCCTTCCCATGCCGGGTCTACCCACTGCCCTACAGACCGCAGAGGCTCTGTTCACCCATGTCTTCCGGCATTACGGGGTACCCGAGGATATAGTGTCTGACCGAGGCCCCCAGTTCACCTCTAGAGTGTGGAGAGCATTTATGGAACGGTTGGGGGTGTCGGTAAGCCTTACCTCGGGTTACCACCCGGAGAGTAATGGGCAGGTTGAACGTGTCAACCAGGATGTGGGTAGGTTTCTGAGGTCATACTGTCAGGGCCGGCCGGAGGAGTGGGCGAGATATGTGCCCTGGGCCGAGATGGCACAGAACTCTCTTCGCCACTCCTCCACCCAACTAACCCCTTTTCAGTGTGTATTAGGGTACCAGCCGGTTCTGGCACCATGGCATGAGAGCCAGATCGAGGCTCCCGCTGTGGATGAGTGGGTGCGGCGCTCGGAGGAGACGTGGGACGCTGCACACGTCCATCTGCAGCGTGCCATACGTCGACAGAAGACGAGCGCCGACCTACACCGCAGTGAGGGGCCAGTATACGCACCTGGAGATCGAGTCTGGCTCTCAACCAGAAACCTGCCCCTCCGCCTGCCCTGCCGGAAGCTGGGTCGGCGGTTTGTGGGGCCATTTAAAGTCCTGAGGAGATTGAACGAGGTGAGTTATAGGTTAGAACTACCTGTTGATTACAAAAATATTAACCCCTCGTTCCATGTGTCTCTCCTCAGGCCGGTGGTAGCTGGTCCACTCCAGGACTTTGAGATTGAGGAGACTCCTCCGCCCCCGTTGGACATCGAGGGGGCTCCGGCGTACACCGTGAGGTCCATCCTGGATTCTAGACGCCGGATGGGGGTCTTCAATATCTCGTGGAGTGGGAGGGGTGCGGTCCGGAGGAGCGGTGCTGGGTGCCAAGGAGGGACGTATTGGACCAGTCCCTACTGACCGATTTCCATCGGGGTCATCCTGCGCGCCCTGCTCCGCGTCGTCCGGGTCGTCCCCGAGCTCCGGGTCGGCGCACGGCTGGAGCCGCGCGTCAAGGGGGGGGTACTGTCACGGTTTCGGCCGAGGCTGCTCCTCTTCCTTGTTCGGGCAGGCTTCGGCGGTCGTCGTCTCCGGAGTACTAGCTGCCACCGTTCTATGTTTCATGTTCATTTGGTTTTGTCTGTTCATAACACCTGTCCCTTATTTGTGTCTTAATTGTTTCCCTATTTAGTTTCGTGGGTGTGGGTCAGGTGTTATGCGTGATTGTTTATTGTCAGACTGCCTCTGTAAGTTACATTTCTCTCGTTGTTGGCTTGTCCCGAGAGTTCGCACTGCGTGCGCTTTTCTTGTGTACTTCGCACTGTGTTTTGTGCGTAATTTGTTTTGCGCCACCCGGTTGGGTTGGCGACTATTTTGTTCACGTGTTGAACGTTACTAAAAGACGGTTGAAGTCATCCTGGTTCCTGCGCTTGATTCCTTCCACTCATCTACACACACCACTCTGACACTGGATCAAACCATTACCTTGCATAGATGGTGCCCTACTGTATCAAACAGCTCTAGAAACCTCTGCACATATCAATCAGAAAACAAAATGCTAATATTGTGAGTTGACGTTTGGATGTCTGCGGTGAGAGCGGTACTGAGAAAGTGGGGGATTGTGATGGTTTATCTCCCTCACTAACTTTAAGCATCAGTTGTCAGAGCACCTTACCGATCACTGCACCTGTACACAGCCCATCTGAAATTAGCCCACCCAACTACCTCATCGCCATATTGTTATTTATTTTGCTCATTTGCACCCCAGTATCTCTATTTGCACATCATCTCTTGCACATCTATCATTCCAGTGTTAATACTAATTGTAATTATTTTGCACTATAGCCTATTTATTGCCTTACTTCCATAACTTGCTACATTTGCACACACTGTATATATATTTTCTGTTGTATTTTTGACTTTATGTTTTGTTTATAATACATTATGTAACTCTGTGTTGTTGTTTTTATCGCATTGCTTTGCTTTATCTTGGCCAGGTCGCAGTTGTAAATGAGAACTTGTTCTCAACTGGCTTACCTGGTTAAATAAAGGTTAAATAAAAAATAAAAAATAAAAAGAGCGCTAGTCTCTTCAGAATAAGAGAGCACTATTAGCATGGTAACTTGGTCTCTGAATTCAACAACGCTACACTGTTGCTTTACTGAAACAATAAGTTGGTTAAAATAGAAACAGACCGGTATCACCCTTGAGGCTGGTAAGATGGAGTTTATGGAGCACCATGCTATGCAGGTGTCTGTTGATTGGGAAGCTATACTAAGCTAGCTGTTGAGGAGCTATAGTAGACTATTTGCTGACAAGCTATAGGCAGCTATAAAATCTATCTGTTCTCATTGTAGAAACAAAGCATTTGTTCAGCCTGTGGTTTGAAAACAATGGCTAAGAATGGCTTGTGGCTAATGGGAGCATCTAACTCATCATTCCCATGTAGGCCTCCACACACCATAATTATAACTGTGAAGAACACTCTTTCTCAGCTGTCTCGCCAGTCATGTCAGCAAACACAGCCATACAATATGCTTAGACACTTCAGGCAGACAAGCAGGTCAAAAATAAAATGGAGCAAATATAGAGTAGTAAGTAACTCTAGTACTGTCCTATGTCTGCAATAATTCCCCCAATACTGAAGCCAGACATCTTCAAAGCAGTTGGTTGGAAGTTAAAGAAATAGGTAACAAAAATACATTTGATGTAGTGTAGTGTAGCATGTAAGGCAACCGCTTGAGGGTTGTGGTTTGTGACATGTACATGGTTTCCATTCTTCAAACAACAGAACAGAGGCCCCGGTGTTAAAGAAAGGTAGAAAAGGTGACACGAACTGTTAAACTTCAATAAATATTGATGTGACACCGGAGAGAAAACACGCTTTATAATCTAACCCGGCACCTGTTAGTTCGATGAGGAACTCATAGTGTTTTTAATGGCTGCATGGGCAAATGTGATGTCAATGAATTGCAACACATTATCTTTCCCCTTCTCTCTCTCTCTCTCTCTCTCTCTCTCTCTCTCTCTCTCTCTCTCTCTCTCTCTCTCTCTCTCTCTCTCTCTCTCTCTCTCTCTCTCTCTCTCTCTCTCTCTCTCTCTCTCTCTCTCTCTCTCTCTCTCCTCCCAGCTTTGTCATTCAGTAGATAGAGTGCTATACATAAACTGTAAATGCTCCTATGACTTTGGCTGTTTGCCACTGTGTCCTGTTGGTGTAGTCTGACTTTACCCCCTTCACCGCTGAGCTGTGACTAATGGAGAAACATCAGACATCTGGCACCCCCAATCTGTTGTTTTTAAATAGCAGTTTGCTACATTATAGTAGGAAATTTGCTAATTTTCTTAAAGGCACAGTAGCATCTGTTTGACTCACAACTTCAGAACTCGAAACTCGGAACTTAGAACTCAGAACTCAGAACTAGGAACTCGAAACTCGGAACTTAGAACTCAGAATTAGGAACGACTAGTGCAGTAGGATTCAGAGGAGTTCTGTTCTGAGACTTTCTGAAATATTGTTTCTGGAAAGAGAACAACTCACCACAACACAGATAAAGTAAGATGAGCTAGTGGGCTGGAAGTGATATGTTGTGTCTGCCACTGTCTAGCGGTCTGCAGAGTGTGGATAGTATGGAGACAGGTTGGTAAAGAAATACATTTCATGCTCAAAGGCTTTTTGTTTTTGTGCTTGGCTGGCAGAATTCATAACAAGTCTGATCTCTTCTTGCTTTCACAGCTGCCCGAGACGTGTTGAGATATAGAGCTGGGCTTGAGCTACTGCACTGAGCAATTTGTCTGAGTCTGGGCTCAAATGCTAAATGTACTAGGTTAAAGATCATTGGTGTTACCTGACGTGTTGAGCTATAGCTAGCTATAGCTATATATCCTAGCTGTACTGTGGAATGAGCAATATGTCAGAGGGCTCACAAATTCTGTCTCATATGACCACATCTTAATTTTTTTTAGTTGAGAATGGAACACATAAACTGAATAATCTTAAATCTGTATCCTCTTTGCTGGATTACTATTGAGACCGTGGAGAAGCCCTATAAACTAATAACAAGTCCAGTTTGGATCATCCACAATAAACATCTAAACTATACACTATTTTATTTTAAAAGTTCACGACTTTGACTTCGAAGAAACTCTCAAAATATTATTATCCATAAAAGGCAAGACCAGACAAAATAGTGTTTCTTTATCTAAAGTGTTGCGTCTGGTCAACAAGTCTTTCTTAGATCAGGAATGGTGAGTCTGGGTGAAATTGGACATCAAAAACATGAATTTAGCTGTGTGAAAGTGTTAGCAATTGGTGTTGCGGCACAAGTTCGGCTCTCGAACGAAAAAGCCAGCGTCAGAGCACTCTGAGGTAGAGGACAGAGGCCAACAACCCCGGTCAGCGAGATCGCACGGCAACCAATCGAAACCCAGGTACAATTTCAGCTCAAACACAAGACCAATGCACAAAGGTCAGGACTAGAACGATCTGCAGCAGTGAAAATTGTCAGAACTTCAATTTGAACCACATATTTTTATCACTGGGAGAAAAACACCCATCAAAGAATTGGCGAGTGGCCATTTTCAATCTTCTCTGGGTAGTGTGCAATCACCAACAACCCCTCCTGGCTCGATTAGACGGACGCTTGGAGTTAGACCTTGGATAGGCTACTCAGGTCAAGTCTGTCTGGGGCTGGCAGACAGAGACACTTTGGAGCCCCCCAAGAGAGCACTTTGTAGTTCTAAGTACACTTGAAAGTTACAATCTTTTTTTTTTTAAAGGACATCACTTTAAAACTGATAAAGCAGTGTCTAGGGACTCTTGGCCTATCTCTTGACGTTTTTTAATGATCTAAAATGCTTCCATCGTCTTGTTGGGGTTAAAGTGGTGTTTCACTGTGTTTTACTCTCTCTCTCTCTCTCTCTCTCTCTCTCTCTCTCTCTCTCTCTCTCTCTCTCTCTCTCTCTCTCTCTCTCTCTCTCTCTCTCTCTCTCTCTCTCTCTCTCTCTCTCTCTCTCTCTCTCTCTCTCTCTCTCTCTCTCTCTCTCTCTCTCTCTCTCTCTCTCTCTCCCTCTCCCACCTGTCCTCCCTCTCTTTCTGGCATGCTTGGAGATCAACGTCCTTGAGATGTTTTTATTTTTTTGAGATATATAACATTTACTGTAGCATCTCAACCTACTTCCATTACCATGAACCCAGACCTGAGTCACCTGACACGTTCGATTTTAACTGGGATTAAAAAACAACATGGCCGACAATACACATGCTGAGGAACCATGGAGAAAATCCACTTTACTTTACACACAGGTAAGTGAATGGTATAGGTATAGTACAGTGGGAATGGTAGGCTACAACTAGGGCAGGAAAGCTGCAGATTGACATCTTCTGTAATTGAAATACAGCTATGGAAATGGAAGAAGGGGAGGTTATGAATAAGGAATATAACATGGACATCTTGAAAGAGAGCGAGAGAGAGAGAAACAGAGCAACGCTGACACACATGGCCTCCACGTGTCTCAGCGGTCCTCTGCTGCCGTGTATGACTACACACACACACACACACACACACACACACACACACACACACACACACACACACACACACACACACACACACACACACACACACACACACACACACACACACACACAATCCGTTCCTCTCCCTCTCTCCTATGATTTATTACCTAGTCCTCTTCTTATCTGCATATCCCTGGCACTCGTCTGGCCCCCCGTTGACGACCTGGCGTCCCCCTCATTAGTAGGGCATCCGTGTCTCCTCTGGACCCCGCCAGCAGCCCGCCGTCCCCCCAGACCCACCTGGGAACCAGTCACCTCCACCGCTGCCCCCATAAATCCACTGAACGGGCACACGGCAGCCTCGCAGCAGTGTGTGAGAGAGAGTGTGTGTGTGTGTGTGCGAGGCAAGTGGCGGCCTGGCAGCCAGTGACATCGCCATGCTAATTACTGAGACACGTGGCGCGGTGGTGACCCAGACGGACAGAGGATGGAAGGAGGGAGGGAGGGGGGAGAGAGACAGAGGGAGAGGAGGGTGACAGTTTATACTGTGTATAGACAGGGTTTATCTGATATTTCTCGAAAGAAATGTCTTCTGTGTTGTGTTGGTAGAACTGAGGGAGACTAAATGGGATGGGATGTTATTTTAATGGGAGTCTAAGTCTAAAGTGGATCTGTATCACACCAAGCAAACTGATCACAATTAACAGCATATGGCCATTTTTCTACTTTAGTTCCGTGTAAAGTAAGATCCCACCTGAGCTACAGATGGCTCAGTGTAAAGTAAGATCCCACCTGAGCTACAGATGGCTGCAAAGGAAGGCACTAGTTAGTTTCAGCCCTGCTGTTGATTCAGTCATACTGTTTTGGATGGCCGTTGACAGACAGGCAGGACCACCTGCTGGGCTGTGAGTGTGGAGTGTGGGTTCCAGACGTGTGTGTGTGTGTGTGCGTGTGTGCGTGCGTGCGTGTGTCCGTGAGTATGTGTGTGTGGCCTCTGTGCGTATGTGTGTGTCGGTGCGTGTGTGTGTGTGCGTGCATACGTAGGTGCACAGGTGCGTGCTCGGTGTGTCCGTGTGTGTGCATGCTTGCGTATGCGTGTGCAGGATGTGTGTGTAGCCCATTTGATGAGCAGATTGTGAGTGGGCCAGTGTGAAGTCCCAACAGCCTCGGCACAGCGGAGGAGAGAAAGAGAGGGGGATGAGAGGGAGGAGAGACAGCCGAATACGACGGCCAAGAACAACCAAATGACGTAAGAGATATTATTAAGTACAGTGCAGGGAAATTAGTCCTACAATTATTTCTTGATTTGTTGTTAAAGGGCCAATCTGGATCGAATCAATGACTATATTTCATTAATTTCAAGTCCCAAAAAATGTATGTACCAATCCCAGATTGCCCCTTTAATTGGAAGTAATTTTGTTATGTGTGAACTATGTATCCGGTTGGTGTTTAGTTTTTTTTCTTTCTTTCTTTCTCTCTCTTTCCCTCTCTCTTTTCTTCTTACTTCCTCACTTCCTCCCCTTACCCCCTCTTCCATATCACTATGACAGAACTGAATTGCAAATGGCCTGGGAAAGAGGCGAGCTCTTAGCAATCACAGGGACACCTTCCACTTTCATCCATCCCTGATCCTGCAGCAATCAGGTTATTGCTCATCCAGACTCCCCTCATGCCTCTCTACCCCCAACACAGCTTGCAGTCCACTGGCAGTCAGGCAGTCAGTCAGGCAGACAGACAGACAGGCAGACCTGGGTTCAAATACTATTAGAAATCTTTCAAATACTTTCAGCATTTGCTTTTGCCTGCCTGGAAAACCTGGTGGTCGGTGTTTATACTTTTGCGACTTTTCTAATGGTTCCATTGCAAAGGGCAAGCTCAATCAAGCCCAGCTAACGTATTTGAAATGATTTCAAATAGTATTTGAGGCAGGCTAGAGGCTACTCCCTCCCCTAGCAGTGACTACACCCAGCCAACATAGCAGAGTCAATACGACCTCCCTCCGTCTCCAGCCCCTTATGGAGTGACACCTCTGCCCTCTGCACGTCAACTGTGTAATGTACAGTATGTATCTAACGTGTGTGTGTGTGTGTGTGTGTGTGTGACTGCATCCGTGTGTATTCAGCTACCAGTCAGCCCTCCAACCCACCAATCAGTGAGCAGCTCGGGGCTCATTATTCTGTCCCCTGCCATTACTCAAGGCTCATTTGGGCCCAGTCAAATGAAGGTGCCATGTCTGCTAAGCCTGCACGCCACTCACAGTCCCCTGCTGATTCAGAAGGAGGGAGGGAGGGAGGGAGGGGTGCTGACACAGGCTGAGAGAGAGAGAGAGAGAGAGAGAGAGAGAGAGAGAGAGAGAGAGAGAGAGAGAGAGAGAGAGAGAGAGAGAGAGAGAGAGAGAGAGAGAGAGAGAGAGAGAGAGAGAGAGAGAGAGAGAGAGAGAGAGAGCACAGACTGAGGATGTGAGGTTTATGAAGACGGATAGTTGGAGCAAGGGAAATAACTAGCAGATCCAATGAAGAAGCTATCTGAAGGGAGAGAACTAAAGAATCCACAGATGCCTTAGAACAGGGATCATCAACTAGATTAAGCAGCGGGCCACTTTTGTATTGAGCGGATGGTCAGGGTGCCGGAACATAATTACAAATAATTTGTAGACTGCAAATTGACTACGAGAAGGCCAAACAGATATAATATTTACATTTGTATACAATCTCATATATCTCTCCATTATGCGTGGGAATGCTTTGGAACAGATTTCCAAAATGTAAATCACTTGGAGCTGTTTTTACAGTCTTTTATGTTCAACAATTTTATATATATATATATATATATATATATATATATATTGTGATGTCACGAGAGGCTACACAGCTTTCAGCGGGATTGCTCAAGTAGTGCAAGGAGACCAGGTTCAACCAAAACAAGGATTTTATTAAAGGTCTTGGGAAACTAACGAAAGTATAACACAATACTGTTCTCTGGTGGCTCTTAAGGGTTAACAGTTCAGGGATGTCTCTTCCACATCCAAAATCATAACTCTCCCTCGCTCAAATAACTTTTCCCCAGTCTTACTGTCTTCCACGTTGCAGCTAGTGGCCAACCCAGCAAAACGTCCTTCCAAATGTCTCTCACGTATTTCCACAGGTGCATATATCCAAAGGTGAGTATTTCCCAAAGGTAAGTATCTCCAAATCCTTATATTCCTCATGGAAGTGGACGTGCAGCACTCTTGTCCTCCAGAGAGCCCAGGTTGGAGACTGTGTCTCTTCACCCCCCACACACTCCCTCAGTGTGTCTCTTCCCTTCCCAAACCTTCAGCCCATCAGCTCCTCATTTGTTTCAGCTGCGTGGGAAGATTGGCCATAGAGGGGTGGAGTTCCCGACCATACCAGCAGATGGAGCCATAGCTGTCTGGGTTTGCAGCCACCTCAGGGGGATGTAACGTCCCTCCAGGACACAGCCTCTCGTGACATCACACATCCCCCACCTCGGGACCGACGTCCTCGTCGGGGTAAAGGCAGCGAAGAAGGCATCACGCCGGGAGAGGGCGTCCGCATTGCCGTGGTGCTTGCCAGCCTGCTCTCTCTTCAACTCCTCCACCTCTAGGACCAGGGACTCAGCCTCCTGTTGTCTCTCCTTGAGTTTCTTACTGAACGCATCAGCCTTGGTTTTAGCAGAGTTTAGCTTCTGTTGAGCAGCTTTCAGTTCCTTCTCTCTCTCTGCCTCCGCATTCTTCATCTTGTTCTCCAACACCTTGTACTTCTCCTCTGCCTTCTTCTGGACCTCCTTACTACTGCGCAGGGTCTCCTCACACTCCTCGATGGTCCTGCGCAGCCTCTCCAGCTCCTCCTGTTGCTTATGGAAGGAGCTCTGTTGGAGTTTAGCCTGGAGGATATCTAACTCTTCTGTCTTCATGTCTAACTGTTGCTTTAACAAACGATACCTCTCAGCGGTCCCCTTCAGACCAGACAGTTCTTTGTCCAGATTCTGTAGCTCCGTCTCTGTGTCGGTCTGGGCACCTGCCATCCCTATCAGAGCCCGGGGCGGGAGGGAGTAACTCAGAGGATTGCACCGGAGCCTTCCCAGGATGAGTCTTGCCTCTCCGTTTCCGAGGTACTCGGGTTATCCTCTCCTGAGACTCTCTCCAGAGTGGGTAAAAGGCTGGGCAGTCTCGTCCAATTAGGACAGGGACGGGGAGGGAATCAACCACCCCCGCCGTCGTGTGTATGGTTCCCCGTGTGCTGGTCATTGTAAGTTCAGTAATGGGGTATTCTCTGGTGTCCCCATGGACACAGGAAACTGGGAGGACTTTCCCCGGGGTCAGACACGTTGGGCCCACCAAATCCTTACGCACCAGGGTGGCCCGGCTACCAGAATCCAGTAAGGCCTCCACATCATGGTGATTCACAGTTACCGGGCAGGTGGGGGGTCGATCGGGGCCGCCATCTACGACTCCCAAGAGCGAGGCAAAACGGTGGGTGGGTGCTGAGCTGGAGGACTCCGCAGTGGGCATAGGTTCCTCGGCTGGTTTCCCACACTGCCAGGAGATATGTCCCATCTCCCCACACCGGTAACACTGTCGAGTTTCCCCCTCCTGGTGTACTCTTCTTGGACCCGCCTGGTTTCTGGCTCCCCCTGGAGCCGGGATAAGTCCTGACGTGGCTGGGTTCGAGACCTTGGGGTCCTTTGGACGGGTTCTTTTCATTTGTGGTGGGGCCGCACTCCTGGGGTCTTTTCGGGAAGCATTCAGCATCTCCGCTGTGGCCTGGTACTTTTCCACAGCTTCCACGGTCAGATCAGCCGTGGTCAAGGCCTGTTGACTGATGAACCGTTTTGCCTCATAAGGCAGGGCGCGTAGGTAACGATCCACCACAACGGCCTCCACCACCGCCGCTGCTGTATTCCTCTGCGGATCCAGCCATTTCCTTGCGATTCGGACAAGTTCATGCATCTGCGCCCGAGGAGGTTGGTCTGGTTGGAAGGTCCAGCTGTGAAAGCGCTGGGCCATACCAAACTTTGTGAGTCCATATCTGCTGAGGATCTCAGACTTCAGGGCATCATAGTCAGTAACCTGGTCAGGGCCCAGGTCCCGGACAGCATTCAGCGATTCCCCGGTTAGAAAGGGGGCTAACAGACCAACCCACTGTTGCTTGGGCCAGGCTTCCCTAGTGGCCGTGGCCTCAAATGCATGCAGGTATGCCTCAATGTCATCGGTAGCTCCCATCTTAGATATAAAGTCACTTGCCTTTATTGGGCGGGTATTTTGGACAACCCTCTGTCTATGCAACTGCAATTCCTCTGCCTTCAGAAGGTTGGCTTTCTTTTGCTCCTCCAAGAGAGCCACGTTTGCTTGCATCTGGGCTTGCTGGCCAGCAACAAGGGCTTTCAATATGTCCTCCATTTCAGTCGGCGGGGAGCCTACGGCCAACTTGGAAAACTGGGTGATCAAACCTTCGGTATCCTCCTCTGACATGCACTATTAACGCTTGAGCTTGCCCGTATTCTCCACCATCTGTGATGTCACGAGAGGCTACACAGCTTTCAGCGGGATTGCTCAAGTAGTGCAAGGAGACCAGGTTCAACCAAAACAAGGATTTTATTAAAGGTCTTGGGAAACTAACGAAAGTATAACACAATACTGTTCTCTGGTGGCTCTTAAGGGTTAACAGTTCAGGGATGTCTCTTCCACATCCAAAATCATAACTCTCCCTCGCTCAAATAACTTTTCCCCAGTCTTACTGTCTTCCACGTTGCAGCTAGTGGCCAACCCAGCAAAACGTCCTTCCAAATGTCTCTCACGTATTTCCACAGGTGCATATATCCAAAGGTGAGTATTTCCCAAAGGTAAGTATCTCCAAATCCTTATATTCCTCATGGAAGTGGACGTGCAGCACTCTTGTCCTCCAGAGAGCCCAGGTTGGAGACTGTGTCTCTTCACCCCCCACACACTCCCTCAGTGTGTCTCTTCCCTTCCCAAACCTTCAGCCCATCAGCTCCTCATTTGTTTCAGCTGCGTGGGAAGATTGGCCATAGAGGGGTGGAGTTCCCGACCATACCAGCAGATGGAGCCATAGCTGTCTGGGTTTGCAGCCACCTCAGGGGGATGTAACGTCCCTCCAGGACACAGCCTCTCGTGACATCACAATATATATACAGTTATTTAAAAAAGATTGCTCAGAAAGCTTGGGGGGCCAAATACAACCGCACGGCGGGCCGCCAGTTGGGGAACCCTGCCTTAGAATGATAGCTCCAATGAAGCTCAGTCTAGAATGACAGACATCGAACCGAAAATGCCCAAACCAAAGCCGCTCCATCCCTTTCTTCATCTCTTTCTCCATTCATCCCTCCATCCCCTCCTCCTCTGCTCTGCCTATGCATGAGTAATCCCATTAACACTCTCCCCCAGCCTCCGTCTGTGTAGAAGTAGAACCAGGCTTGAGTGGCAGCCAGCTGCCAGCAGACCCCAGACCTGGAACCTCTCCCTGGGAGTAGTTAGAATCCAGTCCCCTTCCCCTGGTACTCCCCTCCTCTTCCCATCCTCCGCTATTTCTTCTTGCCTCCCATCTCCACTGCCCCTCTCTCCTACTCTTCTTCCTTATCCTTCCTTCCTCTCCTCTTCCCTCTTTCCTACTCCCTTCTCCTCCCCACTCCCCTCTCCTCCTGTCTTCCGTGACGCAAATGACCTCCTGTTCCATACCTGCGATGTGGGCATCAAATGGGCGGCAGTGGGACTTTTCTTCTCATGGAACACAGAAGTAGGAACACAGTCTGGAACACAGTCTGGGTGTTGGGCATCCGTCCGTTTTCCGTTCGTCCGCCTGCTGTGTTCGATTAATCATCAGTCACTGAACAGCAATAGTAGAAAAGCTATTGAAATGGTCTTTCAGAACATTCAGAATGGTCTTTAGTGACGAAGGCCCACCTGTGTCTTTGAGCAGGCCGGATACTGTGTTGCAGCATACTTAGTACAACATTGGCAACTTTATTCAAGAAGTTCGGTCCTAGGTGTTGGATTGACAGATAGTTGCAGATTCGAGTCTCGCTAACCCCCAAATTCACTGCAGTAGGCCTATGCACTATGGACTGACAGATGCAGGGTTGAAGCTTCGATTCCCAGTCACTCTACCCTCCAAATCCGCTACACTATGTTAGGCTAGGACCATGGTTTGGGCCTGAATACAGCCACAGCTCTAAAGTCTAAACTGAATGATTCATAAGGACTTGACTGGATTAAATGACTCCGCTTTCCATTAGGTATGTTGCACCAAATTGTTTATCGACTCATATAACAGAGATGACACCTCCTGATTAATTATGTTATTAAAGGAGCATGAGAAAGATGACAGCGGACTCACTGACTGACTGCACTGTAAAACTTTTCCCTGTAAATGTACAGCTTTATACTGGCACCAGAGTTGCCAGCCTAATACTGTAGTTTTGCTTTTTTTTTTACAGTACTATTTGCCTTACAGTAAAACATATTACATCATCCCTGCTGTAAATGTACAGGGATGCTGTAACATTTTTGAAAAAGCAAAATTACAGTATTAAGTTGGGAACTCTGGTGCCAGGATAATGCTGCAAATTTAAAGTGAAATTCTCCCTAAAATCTAAATGTAAGAAAAACAATATATTTGTACATAAAATACATTTATTGAAATTGGTAACTAAATTAACAACATAATTGACAATAGAAGTAACAACAGTTAACACATACTGTATGTAACCAAATAAGAGCATCCTTACAACACTCATTTAAAAACTATGCCTGTGTGTGTGGGGACAAAGAGAGAGAGGGAGAGGGAGTTAAAACTGGGATTGGGTACAATCCTAGATCTATGCTCAGGGGCAACTCTATTCGAGGTAAGGGGGTTCAGAGACCGGTGAAACACACAACAGGACAGTTTGGGCAGGAGAGCATCCAGGAGAGAGAAGTCAGCGTAGCATCAGGTGTTCCTCATGGGGCTCCGTAACAACCTTTCTCAGTTCTGATTTAGATCTTCTCACCCCTAGGACAAGCATAGAAAAATAAAGAATAGAATGAGAGACAGAGAGCACCAAGGCTGTTACTCTATGGGTAAAAAGACAGGGGACAAGGGACACATCAAGCTGGTGTCGTGTGTGTGTGTGTATTGTATCTGCCTCACTAGAGGTCTTCATTCAAACTCAGTGAGGTCTTGGAAGAATGGGGCAATGTACGGGCTGAGAACAGCTGGCTTCCTCTGGGCCACCTTGTCATGCACTTTGTCCCATCTTCAGGGTTCATCATCTTGTGTTGATTCCAACCAGGAATCTGTACAGACATATATCCAATATAGTATATAGTATATACAATCTACAAATAAGACAGCTAGATACATCTACTTCAAACCCTATAGCTAACTAATACAACATTACTATAGCTTATATACACAATACCGACTATTTGACCAGACTCACAACATTTTCCTTTCTTCCTGTGCCACCAAATGTTTGCATACTACTGGTGAACAGGTTTAGCTAATACTGTAACATTATGGAACAATGTTGTTTAAATGAAGCAAATGGTTAGCGTGGAGAGGCTATATGGACACTCCTGGGCTGCAAATTGATGACTGAGAGAGGTCATGGCTAGAAGGGATCCAGCTTTTGCCAAATTAATGTCAAAAGTGGATTTTAAGCTAACCTTAACCCTGTTACTAACCTTAACCTAATTCTCCTAACCTTAACCTAATTATCCTAACCTGCTACATTAATTCTCCTAACCTGCTTTGAAATGTCAAATCTGACGTAAAATGTGACAAACGTTGGATCCCTTCTAGCCATGTTCGCTGAGTGAACCGAATCACACAGGGTAGTGACAGCTACAAAGAGGACACTGTGTCCCGGTGTTGTTGCCGTTCATGCTCTCCCCATTGAGTAGACTGTATCACGGTGACATCTAGATGGCTACCAATATTAGTTATTTCTTGTGTAGGCTGCTATCCTACTTGAAATATAAATATCCTACTTGATATATAATCCTGGGAGAATAAAAAAATTGGCCACGTTACTAGCCACCGCTGGCGACACTGTGTTATAGCTGCCCAGTGGCAAGCACCTTAGGTCGGCAGGCATCTCATACAACACCAGTGCACTGTACAGTTGTGGTCAAAGGTTTTGAGAATAACACAAGTATTGGTCTTCACAAAGTTCGCTGCTTCAGTGTTATGAGATATTTTTGTCAGATGTTACTATGGTATACTGAAGTATAATTACAAGCATTCCATAAGTGTCAAAGGCTTTTATTGACAATTACATTAAGTTTATGCAAAGAGTCAATATTTGCAGTGTTGACCCTTCTTTTTCAAGACCTCTGCAATCCGCCCAGGCATGCTGTCAATTAACTTCTGGGCCACATCCTGACTGATGGCAGCCCATTCTTGCATAATCAATGCTTGGAGTTGTTTGTCTACCCGCCGCTTGAGGATCGACCACAAGTTCTCAATGGGATTAAGGTCTGGGGAGTTTCCTGGCCATGGACCCAAAATGTCGATGTTTTGTTCCCCGAGCCACTTAGTTATCACTTTTGCCTCATGGCAAGGTGCTCCATCATGCTGGAAAAGGCATTGGTCGTCACCAAACTGTTCTTGGATGGTTGGGAGAAGTTGCTCTCGGAGGATGTGTTGGTACCATTCTTTCTTCATGGCTGTGTTCTTAGGCAAAATTGTGAGTGAGCCCACTCCCTTGGCTGAGAAGCAACCCCACACATGAATGGTCTCAGGATGCTTTACTGTTGGCATGACACAGGACTGATGGTAGTGCTCACCTTGTCTTCTCCGGACAAGGTGTTTTCCGGATGCCCCAAACAATTGGAAAGGGGATTCATCAGAGAAAATGACTTTACCCCAGTCCTCAGCAGTCCAATCCCTGTACCTTTTGCAGAATATCAGTCTGTCCCTGATTTTTTTCCTGGAGAGAAGTGGCTTCTTTGCTGCCCTTCTTGACACCAGGCCATCCTCCAAAAGTCTTCGCCTCACTGTGCAGATGCACTCACACCTGCCTGCTGCCATTCCTGAGCAAGCTTTGCACTGGTGGGGCCCCGATCCCACAGCTGAATGAACTTTAGGAGACGGTCCTGGCGCTTGCTGGACTTTCTTGGGCGCCCTGACGCCTTCTTCACAACAATTTAACCTCTCTCCTTGAAGTTCTTGATGATCCGATAAATGGTTGATTTAGGTCTTACTAGCAGCAATATCCTTGCCTGTGAAGCCCTTTTTGTTCAAAGCAATGATGACGGCACTCGTTTCCTTGCAGGTAACCATGGTTAACAGAGGAAGAACAATGATTTCAACCACCACCCTCCTTTTAAAGCTTCCAGTCTGTTATTCTAACTCAATCAGCATGACAGAGTGATCTCCAGCCTTGTCCTCGTCAATACTCTCACCTGTGTTAACGAGAGAATCACTGACATGATGGCAGCTGGTCCTTTTGTGGCAGGGCTGAAATGCAGTGGAAATGTTTTTTGGGGATTAAGTTCATTTTCATGGCAGCAGACTTTGTGAAAATTAATATTTGTGTCATTCTCAAAACGTTTGACCATGACTGTACATTCGCATCGGCTTTAGCCCACAACGTGGTTTATGTGTAAAATGCGGCCCGTCAATCTGAAAAAAACGTTGCGCCGGTAATATGGGTCATATCTTGTTGAACTGTTAGCTAGAAACAAGCCTTTTTCTCTGTAGTAATGGTGAAAATATAACTGTCATGATCATGAATCAGCTCTCAGTTTATTCTCTCTATGGCACTCAGAGGCTGCGGTACAGCATCGAAGCCTATCATCACAACAATTATTATGTGGGTGATTTTTGTCTAGGTCACACAGCAAAATATAATTTAGAGCAGACCGAAATGACTTGCATCAAATACTGAGCTATAATAAGATCTAGAGACCGCCTCCAAGATGGCCGACCGTTGTTTTCAACTTAATCTACTCATGGTCGCATACGTCGATTCGTGGGGGCTGACATCTTGCTAGTTCCGGTTTCAAGAGCCCATTAAGACATGTGCACTAGCACTGGAGCACAGCCTGAGACCAGCGCCTGCAGGAGAGGGGATGTGGAGCTTGATTAGTGAAAGACGGGAAATATGCAGGCACAAAGCACCAACACACAACCCTGACACAACCACTGGAAACATTAAGAAAATGTTGTGTATGCAAGTAAGTTATTCAGGACTTAGAGGACTGTGCTCTAGCTTGCTCTATACAGTGGGGAAAAAAAGTATTTAGTCAGCCACCAATTGTGCAAGTTCTCCCACTTAAAAAGATGAGAGAGGCCTGTAATTTTCATCATAGGTACAGGTCAACTATGACAGACAAAATGAGAAAAAAAAATCCAGAAAATCACATTGTAGGATTTTTAATGAATTTATTGGCATATGATGGTGGAAAATAAGTATTTGGTCAATAACAAAAGTTTCTCAATACTTTGTTATATACCCTTTGTTGGCAATGACACAGGTCAAACGTTTTCTGTAAGTCTTCACAAGGTTTTCACACACTGTTGCTGGTATTTTGGCCCATTCCTCCATGCAGATCTCCTCTAGAGCAGTGATGTTTTGGGGCTGTCGCTGGGCAACACAGACTTTCAACTCCCTCCAAAGATTTTCTATGGGGTTGAGATCTGGAGACTGGCTAGGCCACTCCAGGACCTTGAAATGCTTCTTACGAAGCCACTCCTTCGTTGCCCGGGCGGTGTGTTTGGGATCATTGTCATGCTGAAAGACCCAGCCACGTTTCATCTTCAATGCCCTTGCTGATGGAAGGAGGGTTTCACTCAAAATCTCACGATACATGGCCCCATTCATTCTTTCCTTTACACGGATCAGTCGTCCTGGTCCCTTTGCAGAAAAACAGCCCCAAAGCATGATGTTTCCAACCCCATGCTTCACAGTAGGTATGGTGTTATTTGGATGCACTCAGCATTCTTTGTCCTCCAAACATGACGAGTTGAGTTTTTACCAAAAAGTTATATTTTGGTTTCATCTGACCATATGACATTCTCCCAATCCTCTTCTGGATCATCCAAATGCACTTCAGACGGGCCTGGACATGTACTGGCTTAAGCAGGGGGACACGTCTCGCACTGCAGGATTTGAGTCCCTGGCGGCGTAGTGTGTTACTGATGGTTGGCTTTGTTACTTTGGTCCCAGCTCTCTGCAGGTCATTCACTAGGTCCCCCCGTGTGGTTCTGGGATTTTTGCTCACCGTTCTTGTGATCATTTTGACCCCACGGGGTGAGATCTTGTGTGGAGCCCCAGATCGAGGGAGATTATCAGTGGTCTTGTATGTCTTCCATTTCCTAATAATTGCTCCCACAGTTGATTTCTTCAAACCAAGCTGCTTACCTATTGCAGATTCAGTCTTCCCAGCCTGGTGCAGGTCTACAATTTTGTTTTTGGTGTCCTTTGACAGCTCTTTGGTCTTGGCCATTGTGAAGTTTGGAGTGTGACTGTTTGAGGTTGTGGACAGGTGTATTTTATACTGATAACAAGTTCAAACAGGTGCCATTAATACAGGTAACGAGTGGAGGACAGAGGAGCCTCTTAAAGAAGAAGTTACAGGTCTGTGAGAGCCAGAAATCTTGCTTGTTTGTAGGTGACCAAATACTTATTTTCCACCATAATTTGCAAATAAATTCATTAAAAATCCTACAATGGGATTTTCTGGATTTTTTTTTTCTCAATTTGTCTGTCATAGTTGACGTGTACCTATGATGAAAATTACAGGCCTCTCTCATCTTTTTAAGTGGGAGAACTTGCACAATTGGTGGCTGACTAAATACTTTTTTTCCCCACTGTATGTGCAACTCAGGAGACAGTTGTTTGATATATTTTCTGTTTAACACAACGCAATCACCACAACCACGACTTCAAGCAGCCGTAGCTTGGTAACATCAGGTGTACTCTGGGAACTGTAATCCTTTTAATTCATCAAATCATAAAGGTGTTGTTGAAGACTGAACACACCAAATCAAAAAGACAACGGTTCATCAGACTTTGATGAAGGCTACAGTACATTCTGACTCAGGTCTCCTTCCCTTGTTTTTAGGTCATAATACATTCCCTAAAACTGAAACTAAAGCATGTAGAAGATATATAGTGCAAGTGTGTAATCATGCTGTATCTGGTGTGTGCTCACCATCCTGACCAATCCCCACCCTGCTTTTTAAGTGCATGGAGTGGCAGTGCATCAGGACATGCACATGGATGAAATGTTGCTTTTCATTCACACTCAGATGGTTTGATATGTTTCCTCTACCGTTTAATAAAAGCTCTCAAAGACCATTTTGTCTTTCTACTATTCTATATGGGGGGAAATAAGAGAAGCAGACACAGTTTGGTATGGAAAGTCAATGGTGACTCAGTCTGCCTTGCAAGATGATCTGGAGAATTAGTACACTGGAAAGTCAATGGTGACTCAGTCTGCCTTGCAAGATGATCTGGAGAATTAGTACACTGGAAAGTCAATGGTGACTCAGTCTGCCTTGCAAGATGATCTGAAGAATTAATACACTGGAAAGTCAATGGTGACTCAGTCTGCCTTGCAAGATGATCTGAAGAATTAATACACTGGAAAGTCAATGGTGACTCAGTCTGCCTTGCAAGATGATCTGGAGAATTAATACACTGGAAAGTCAATGGTGACTCAGTCTGCCTTGCAAGATGATCTGGAGAATTAATACACTGGAAAGTCAATGGTGACTCAGTCTGCCTTGCAAGATGATCTGAAGAATTAATACACTGGAAAGTCAATGGTGACTCAGTCTGCCTTGCAAGATGATCTGGAGAGTTAATACACACATAATTGTGCTATTCAAAGGCTGTCACATTCCTAGGATATCTGGGCAGCAAAGTTATACAAACAATAGCATTACTTGTTGAGTCAGATGAGCATGAGCATCATTTCATTTATAACTTTATTCTTACAAATGCATGGGTTAATCACATCAGAGCCACAGCAAAGTAGCAATTAATGGAATTCTCACTAGAGGATAAAGTGATTAACAGATGTTAAGCATGGGATACATACAAGACATTAAATAACACATGTACTTTTCATTCACACTAAATGACATAACTGGAACTCTTGCGATTGCCATAGCAACGGAGTTGATTGGAATTCGTTTCAATACAGCTCATGCAGACAAAAACAGTAAAAACAGTATCACAAAATAATAAACTAAACATCCATAAAAGCATTCATATTTCATCAATATTCTAGATCGAGGGACACTGTACATACTAGTGTCAACTGCTAACCAGGATTGTCCTCACTAAAGTGCTTGTGAGAGGAAGCTACCAGACTATTGTGAGAGATTTATTATTTTTATAATTGATGGGATAACTAACTTAGAAAGAATGCATTCTTGACTGGGCTAATGTAGGTTGTGACACCTGGCAAGCTGTGATTGATGTGAAGAGCTGTTTTAGGGGGTAAAGGGAGATAAGGATTTGTGTCTCCAAATGCTAGACTATACTGGTTCTTTGTGATCTGTGAACCATCCTTGTACATAGGAATGGTGACTAAGGGAGCTGGCTCTTCTCACTATGACAGGTTGTTATGATATGGACATATGCCTGGTAACAGAGATGCATCAACGGATTGGCTGAGTAAAGTTTAAACCACACTCAGTCCTTTACTCTAATTGGCCAGCAGAGAAGTGGGAAATTCTCTCTGTCAGAGTATTTGAGTATTGAATCTGAAACAATGGATTAGTTCTCTGAAGTGCCCTGCGAGGTATTTCAGAGAGCCCGTATATACGAAACATCATATTTACCATTGAAGGTTTTTGCATTAATTAAAATAACTAGTATATCTTAGAAGTCGTGTTGACCTCTTTTGTTCCTAATACCAGATTTGAATTGACGCGACTTTGACACTATTAAAATCAAAACAAATTGTATTTGTCACATGCGCTGAATACAACAGGTGTAGACCTTACCGTGAAATGCTTACTTACAAGCCCTTAACCAACAATGCAGTTTTAAGAAAATAGAGTTAAGAAAATATTTACTAAATAAACTGAAGTTTAAAAAAGTAACACAATAAAATAACAATGACGAGGCTATATACAGGGGGTACTGGTACCGAGTCAATGTGCGGGGTTGCAGGTTAGTCGAGGTAATTGAGGTCAAATGGACATGTAGGTAGGGGTAAAGTGACTATGCATAGATAATAAACAGCAAGTAGCAGAAGCGTAAAAAAGGGGGTTAATGGATATAGTCCGGGTAGCCATTTGATTAACTGTTTAGCAGTCTTATGGCTTGGGGGTAGAAGCTGTTAAGGAGCCTTTTGGACCTAGACTTGGCACTCCGGTACCGCTTGCCGTGCGTTAGCAGAGAGAACAGGTCATGTTGGAAACTAAGGGGTTAGTGGTTTGAGAGTAAGGGGCTAGACCAGGGTGAGAGTAGGGGGTAATGGGTAGGTAGGGTGTAGGGAAAGACTTAATATGTCATCTTTCTGTCCAGGAAATTGGATTGCATCTGCATGTCCTCCTAACACAGTACTCCTGAGTGGCGCAGTGGTCTAAGGCACTGCATCGCAGTGCTAACTGTGCCACTAGAGATCCTGGTTCGAATCCAGGCTCTGTCGCAGCCGGCCGCGACCGGGAGACTCATGGGCGGCGCACAATTGGCCCAGCGTCGTCCAGGGATGTAGCTCAGTTGATAGAGCATGGCGTTTGCAACGCCAGGGTTGTGGGTTCGATTCCCACGGGTGGCCAGTATAAAAAAATATGTATTCACTAACTGTAAGTCGCTCTGGATAAGAGCGTCTGCTAAATGACTAAAATGTAAAAATGTAACACACCAGACACCTCTTCTCAAACACTGGCTAATCATCCCTCACATCT
Source organism: Coregonus clupeaformis (assembly GCF_020615455.1). NCBI lineage: Eukaryota > Metazoa > Chordata > Actinopteri > Salmoniformes > Salmonidae > Coregonus > Coregonus clupeaformis. The sequence goes on along the minus strand of NC_059211.1, from coordinate 1,486,063 downwards.
GCCACACATACATGTCAATAGGGGAACACTCCTAAAAGTAATAATAATAATAATAATATGCCATTTAGCAGACACTTTTATCCAAAGCGACTTACAGTCATGCGTGCATACATTTTTTGTGTATGGGTGGTCCCGGGGATCGAACCCACTACCTTGGCGTTACAAGCGCCGTGCTCTACCAGCTGAGCTACAGAGGACCACATGGAGTGATTGAAAAGTGTGTGTGTGTGTGTGTGTACCTGTATGTTTTTGGAGCGGGACCAGCAAGAGCCTCATGTTGACGGCGAGCCCACCTGCATTCGGCTGGCCAGGATATGACATCACAAAGGGAGAAAGAGATGGCTGGAGCAGTGGTGCCGTGTATGTAAATTACATTTGATTGATTGATTGTATAAGTAGAAGTGATGTCGTCTTACCCGTCAGGTAGGAAGTAGCAGTGCCAACACTGCCAAGTGGCTGGGATGTCCTCCACTAAGTCCACCATCCTCTCCAAACACCTCAAGTGTCTCCAGATTCATAGACAGGCTGTTTGGAAAGAGAAACAGAAACAGTAAACACAGACTTAGAAAATCCATCTCTCAGACTCTCCCCCATCTCAAACTTCCCCCTCCACCTGTGTCTCTCACCTCCCTCCCCCTATCTCCTTCCTCCTCCCTTCTTTCTGTCTTACCAGTGATGGATGTACCACAGGAGGTGCTTTCCATAGCTCTGTGGCTGTGTGCTTTCAGCAGTATGCTCCCTGCAACTGGCCCTGTACACAGTCACCTTGAACTCTCCCAGCTCCCCTCAGACACAGAAAGTCTTCAAACACACACTGCAGTGCTGCACCTCCATGGTCCCCACCCCACACACACACCGACATGGCCCACTATCAAGGACTGTGGGCTCTCCTTCTCAGTGGCCGACGTGAGTAAGACATTTAAGCATGTTAACCCCGCAAGGCTGCCGGCCCAGACGGCATCCCTAGCTGCGTCCTCAGAGCATGCGCAGACCAGCTGGCTGGTGTGTTTATGGACATATTCAATCACTCCATATCTCAGTCTGCTGTCCCCACATGCTTCAAGATGGCCACCATTGTTCCTGTACCCAAGAAAGCAAAGGTAACTGAACTAAATGACTATCGCCCCGTAGCACTCACCTCTGTCATCATGAAGTGCTTTGAGAGACTAGTCAAGGATCATATCACCTCTACCTTACCTGTCACCCTAGACCCACTTCAATTTGCTTACCGCCCCAATAGATCCACAGACGATGCAATCGCCATCACACTGCACACTGCCCTATCCCATCTGGACAAGAGGAATACCTATGTAAGAATGCTGTTCATTGACTATAGCTCAGCATTCAACACCATAGTACCCTCCAAGCTCATCATTAAGCTCGAGGCCCTGGGTCTGAACCCCGCCCTGTGCAACTGGGTCCTGGACTTCCTGACGGGCCGCCCCCCAGGTGGTGAAGTTAGGAAACAACATCTCCACTTCGCTGATCCTCAACACTGGGGCCCCACAAGGATGCGTGCTCAGCCCCCTCCTGTACTCCCTGTTCACCCATGACTACGTGGCCAAGCACACCTCCAACTCAATCATCAAGTTTGTAGACGACACAACAGTAGTAGGCTTGATTACCAACAATGACGAGTTAGCCTACAGGGAGGTGGTGAGGGCTCTGGGAGTGTGATGCCAGGAAAATAATAACTCACTCAACGTCAACAAAACAAAGGAGATGATCATGGACTTCAGGAAACAGCAGAGGGTGCACCCCCCTATCCACATCAACGGGACCGCAGTGGAGAAGGTGGAAAGCTTCAAGTTCCTTGGTGTACACATCACTGACAATCTGAAATGGTCCACCCACGCAGACTGTGTGGTGAAGAAGGCACAACAGAGCCTCTTCAACCTCAGGAGGCTGAAGAAATTTGGCTTGGCACCTAAAACCCTCACAAACTTTTACAGATGCACAATTGAGAGCATTCTGTCGGGCTGTATCACCGCATGGTACGGCAACTGCACTGCCCGCAACCGCAGGGCTCTCCATAGGGTGGTGCGGTCTGCCGAACGCATTACCGGGGGCAAACTACCCACCCTCCAGGACACCTACAGCAGCCGATGTCACAGGAAGGCCAAAAAGATCATCAAGGACATCAACCACCCGAGCCACTGCCTGTTCACCCCGCTATCATCCAGAAGGTGAGATCAGTACAGGTGCATCAAAGCTGGGACAGAGAGAATGAAAAACACCTTCTATCTCAAGGCCAACAGACTGTTAAATAGCCATCACTAGCACATTAGAGGCTGCTGCTGCCTATTGAAATCACTGGCCACTTTAAGAAATGGAACTGTCACGAACCGGCTCAAGTTGGAGACAAGGAATACCAAAATATATATTTATTAACTAAAGTAAACTAAATAAACTTAACAATTGTGTGTGTAATCAGTAGTATAAGTGAGTGTTATGCAAGGTGTTGAAAGGTGCCAAAGCAAAACCAAAAACCACAAAACTACCACAACAAAAATCAATCAAGGTGTCTGCATGGAGAGAGTCTCCCCAATGAATGTAGAAGAGGTCCATTTATCCTGGGACACACCCGGGCCAAGGTGTTTCCCATGTAGCTGACGACCCTCCCAACTCCGCCCACCGGCATCCTAATAAGGAAACAAGAGCAAAGAGAGAGAATACGGCAGACAGAGTGGGAGGGTCGTCACAGAACACTAGTCATTTTAATAAGTTTACATATCTTGCATGATTCATCTCGTATGTATATACTGTATTCTATAATATTCTACTGTATCTTATTCCATGCCACTCTGTCATTGCTTGTCCATATATGTATATATTCTTAATTCCATTCCTTACTTAGATTTGTGTGTATTGGGTATATGTCGTGAAATTGTTAGATATTACTTGTTAGATATTATTGCACTGTCGGAGCTAGAAGCACAAGCATTTCGCTACACCCGCAATAACATCTGCTAAACACGTGTATGTGACAAATAACATTTGATTTGATTTGAATTCAATTCAAGTAGCTATTGCGTGAGTGTGTGTGCTGTTTTTATAGCATCTGTCTGTGTACGCTTGGATGGATGTATCCTTACATGGGTGTGGGAGAAAGTGTGCCCACATTTAAATTTTTTACATTTCAGTAAATCTAGAGCGATTTACAGGAGCAATTAGGGTAAAGTACCTTGCTCAAGGGCACATCGACAGATTTTTCACCTAGTCGGCTCAGAGAACCTTTGGATTACTGGCCCAACGCTCTTAACCACTAGGCTACCTGCCACCCTACAGGTGTGGGTTTGTCATCATGCATGCACATTTACCCATACCAACATGTCTTGCTACCACTATATCAGAGGAAGGCCCAAGAAATTGTCAAAGATTCCAGTCACCCAAGTCATAGACTGCTCTCTCTGCTACCGCACGGCAAGCGGTACCGGAGCGCCAGGTCTAGGACCAAAAGGCTCCTTAACAGCTTCTACCCCCAAGCCATAAGCCTGCTGAACAATTAATCAAATGGCCACTCGGACTATCACCCCCCCCCCTTTGTTTTTACACTGCTGCTACTCGCTGTTTATTATTATTATTATTAGTCACTATGCATGTACAAATTACCTCGACTAACCTGTACCCACGCACATTGACTCGGTACCGGTACCCCCTGTATATAGCCTCGTTATTTTATTGTGTTACTTTTTATATATATATATTTTTTTGTTTTACTTTAGTTTCTTTAGTAAATATTTTTTAAACTCTATTTCTTGAACTGCATTTTTGGTTAAGGGCTTGTAAGTAAACATTTCACGGTAAGGTCTACACCTGTTGTATTCGGCGCATGTGACAAATAACATTTGATTTGATTTGATTTATATCAAAACCCTTGCTCTGTATTTTATTACCTCAATTAAACAATGAGTGGATCTCCGACTTTTTACCTCCTCTGCCAGGTGACCTCTGTGCTGTAGCTGGCTGCCAGCCTGCTAGCCGTCTGACACCTGTCCCATTGACATCTGCTGCGGGGCCCCACAGGGCCTCCAGGGGCCCCTGGCTCAGGCTGTGGGGATAGGGGCCTCACCTCACTACACCCACGATGGATGGATGGATTGGGGTGGAGGGAAAAAAGAAAGAAAAATGGACTAATCAGCTTCTAGTCCACTGTGTGTGTGTTTGTGTTTGGGACGGAGGGTGTGTGTGCGTGTGTTGCAATGTGGAATCTCACCCAATTTACTTCCTACCTAACAGGCCTCAGTTAATGAGCTGGAGCTAAGCATCATCTCTATGTCTCGTCTCTCGATGGTTTCACTGGTGACTCTGTGTGTGTGTGTGTGTGTGTGTGTGTGTGTGTGTGTGTGTGTGTGTGTGTGTACACGTTTTACTTACTTGTGAGTACCAGAAGTCCTGACAAGAATAGTAAACCAACTAAAATTCAGAGTGTGTGTGAGAGGACCAATTACTTTCTCGTGCTAACACACACACACATTCAACACGGTCGATCAAACACACACGCTGAAAGAGCGAGCATGAGCACGCACGCACGCACGCACGCACACACACACACACACACACACACACTCTAATTCTCCATCCCTCACACATACTGTGGATACTTGGATGTGTTGGGTAATTAAGGAAAGGTTTGTGGCAGTTTGAGAGCTTCTTGAGGCTTTGGGTAGAAAACCATTACTAAGTGTCATTGGCCCTGCAGAGTACATCAGCCAAATTAATGGGAAACAGGATAACGTTATCCCTAGTGGCTGATCTAAGGTCAGTTTGACATTTTCCTTCCAAATGATAAAGGTTAGGTTTTAGGGGAGGGTGCCAATTTAGAAAGTGTTTGTGTGCGTGTGTGTGTGTGTGTGTGTGTGTGTGTGTGTGTGTGTGTGTGTGTGTAAGGCCGTGCTCTATCTCACATTTCCCCTCCTAAGGTTACCTTTTAGGGAAGAGTGACAATTTCTACCTATGGTGGACATTTTTGCTCAATACAACCAATGACTGAGACCAAATGGCACCCTATGGTAAAATGGATGCACTACATAGGGAATAGGGTGCTGTTTGGGATGAACCCAATGACATCCTCAAATCAAATATCACACATGTAGATATGAGCTTCTACATGTGTCCCAATGAAGCCTCTACTATTCTTCTCAGTACACAGGGGGCTCAGTCAGCCCACCTCAAGGGCCCACCGCCGTCGCCCATCAGAAAATAATGGAAGCATGTGTCACATGACGGAACATTGATAAGAGCTCACTGTGACCTTTAGAGAAATGCCAGTCGAACCTCTGAGCGAAATCCTGCACACAGATGCGCGCACACACACACACACTCAAAACACACGCATGCACACTCACACACACGCACACACGTCCGGAACGTATTGGACCTGACATTACGGGAGGCTTAGCATAGTCTTTGATATGAAAGGTGCAATGGTCTGGTTTCTAATGAGCAGTTTGACAGAAGCTAAAACTTTAAGAACTAGGCACTCAAACATCTCTCTACTTTGTTATATTGCCCCATAGACATCCAGAGGGAAGAGTGGGAGTAGACGGAGAGAGTAGACAGTGATAGAAGAGGAATAAAGAGTAAGGAGAAACTTCTACAGACAAGTTCCCTTTCCTCACTGTCTTCTCAAGTCATTTCTCATCATTTTAATACTGGTGAAACCCACTGAGTCTGTCATCTCAACTAGTTTCTAATGATCACATATCATACCATCTGTAAATCGAATCAGTATTATGCACTATGTCGTAGCAGACCTCACGTCTGTGGTACGATCGACTATAAACCAAGCATTGCACTGTACTGGTTGTCCCCACAGACAGACAGACAGTTCTACTATTGAACAGTAATTCTAATGTTATGGTTACATGATAGAGGACCATAGAGGACTGAAGAACTAGGGGTGTTCCTTACTCCCCATCCCTGGTCTCATTATTCCCAACTAATTACATTGAAGTGTCCGTGTAGAGTCATGCAGAGACCACTGTACTGTAGTGAGGCTGTGCTCTCTCCTGAAACTAATGGACTGACTGTTCTAAACAGGGTTAACTCAATAAGTGCCTGAACACCCTGATCCTACTAAGAGACCCACTAAATGGTGTCAAGGGGAGCAGGGAGTAGGGTTTAATTTGTAAATGCAACGAGGGGTTCATTTGCTGACACTGCATCGTGGTTCAACTCGGGTCATGGTGCATTTATAGTATGGGGGGTTAATGTGTAATTTCAGGTCTGGTATTCGGCTGAATTAATTATATTGATTGATTCCTCTTCCCTCTGCAAAAATGAACCAGATTAATGTTCAGCAAAATAGTTAAACAACATTTACCATGAGCCTGTATTTTACCCTGTACTGGAGGAGTTGAATATCTGTAATCAGATGTTAAAGCTATTTTACCCTGTACTGGAAGAGTTGAATATCTGTAATCAAATGTTAAAGCTATTTTACCCTGTACTGGAGGAGTTGAATATCTGTAATCACATGTTAAAGCTATTTTACACTGTACTGGAGGAGTTGAATATCTGTAATCAAATGTTAAAGCTATTTTACTCTGTACTGGAGGAGTTGAATATCTGTAATCAATGTTAAAGCAATTTTACCCTGTACTGGAGGAGTTGAATATCTGTAATCAAATGTTAAAGCTATTTTACCCTGTACTGGAGGAGTTGAATATCTGTAATCAAATGTTAAAGCTATTTTACCCTGTACTGGAGGAGTTGAATATCTGTAATCAATGTTAAAGCTATTTTACCCTGTACTGGGGGAGTTGAATATCTGTAATCAAATGTTAAAGCTATTTTACCCTGTACTGGAGGAGTTGAATATCTGTAATCAAATGTTAAAGCTTTTTTACCCTGTACTGGAGGAGTTTAATATATGTAATCAATGTTAAAGCTATTTTACCCTGTACTGGAGGAGTTTAATATCTGTAATCAATGTTAAAGCTATTTTACCCTGTACTGGAGGAGTTGAATATATGTAATCAAATGTTAAAGCTATTTTACTCTGTACTGGAGGAGTTGAATATCTGTAATCAAATGTTAAAGCTATTTTACCCTGTACTGGAGGAGTTGAATATCTGTAATCAAATGTTAAAGCTATTTTACCCTGTACTTGAGGAGTTGAATATCTGTAATCAATGTTAAAGCTATTTTACCCTGTACTGGAGGAGTTGAATATCTGTAATGAAATGTTAAAGCTTTTTTACCCTGTACTGGAGGAGTTTAATATATGTAATCAATGTTAAAGCTATTTTACCCTGTACTGGAGGAGTTTAATATCTGTAATGAAATGTTAAAGCTATTTTACCCTGTACTGGAGGAGTTGAATATATGTAATCAAATGTTAAAGCTATTTTACTCTGTACTGGAGGAGTTGAATATCTGTAATCAAATGTTAAAGCTATTTTACCCTGTACTGGAGGAGTTGAATATCTGTAATCAAATGTTAAAGCTATTTTACCCTGTACTTGAGGAGTTGAATATCTGTAATCAATGTTAAAGCTATTTTACCCTGTACTGGAGGAGTTGAATATCTGTAATGAAATGTTAAAGCTATTTTACCGTGTCCTGGAGGAGTTGAATATCTGTAATGAAATGTTAAAGCTATTTTACCCTGTACTGGAGGAGTTTAATATCTGTAATGAAATGTTAAAGCTATTTTACCCTGTACTGGAGGAGTTGAATATCTGTAATCACATGTTAAAGCTATTTTACACTGTACTGGAGGAGTTGAATATCTGTAATCAATTGTTAAAGCTATTTTACTCTGTACTGGAGGAGTTGAATATCTGTAATCAATGTTAAAGCAATTTTACCCTGTACTGGAGGAGTTGAATATCTGTAATCAAATGTTAAAGCTATTTTACCCTGTACTGGAGGAGTTGAATATCTGTAATCAAATGTTAAAGCTATTTTACCCTGTACTGGAGGAGTTGAATATCTGTAATCAATGTTAAAGCTATTTTACCCTGTACTGGGGGAGTTGAATATCTGTAATCAAATGTTAAAGCTATTTTACCCTGTACTGGAGGAGTTGAATATCTGTAATCAAATGTTAAAGCTTTTTTTACCCTGTACTGGAGGAGTTTAATATATGTAATCAATGTTAAAGCTATTTTACCCTGTACTGGAGGAGTTTAATATCTGTAATCAATGTTAAAGCTATTTTACCCTGTACTGGAGGAGTTGAATATATGTAATCAAATGTTAAAGCTATTTTACTCTGTACTGGAGGAGTTGAATATCTGTAATCAAATGTTAAAGCTATTTTACCCTGTACTGGAGGAGTTGAATATCTGTAATCAAATGTTAAAGCTATTTTACCCTGTACTTGAGGAGTTGAATATCTGTAATCAATGTTAAAGCTATTTTACCCTGTACTGGAGGAGTTTAATATATGTAATCAATGTTAAAGCTATTTTACCCTGTACTGGAGGAGTTTAATATCTGTAATCAATGTTAAAGCTATTTTACCCTGTACTGGAGGAGTTGAATATATGTAATCAAATGTTAAAGCTATTTTACTCTGTACTGGAGGAGTTGAATATCTGTAATGAAATGTTAAAGCTATTTTACCCTGTACTGGAGGAGTTGAATATATGTAATCAAATGTTAAAGCTATTTTACTCTGTACTGGAGGAGTTGAATATCTGTAATCAAATGTTAAAGCTATTTTACCCTGTACTGGAGGAGTTGAATATCTGTAATGAAATGTTAAAGCTATTTTACCCTGTACTGGAGGAGTTGAATATATGTAATCAAATGTTAAAGCTATTTTACTCTGTACTGGAGGAGTTGAATATCTGTAATCAAATGTTAAAGCTATTTTACCCTGTACTGGAGGAGTTGAATATCTGTAATCAAATGTTAAAGCTATTTTACCCTGTACTTGAGGAGTTGAATATCTGTAATCAATGTTAAAGCTATTTTACCCTGTACTGGAGGAGTTGAATATCTGTAATGAAATGTTAAAGCTATTTTACCCTGTACTGGAGGAGTTGAATATCTGTAATGAAATGTTAAAGCTATTTTACCCTGTACTGGAGGAGTTTAATATCTGTAATGAAATGTGAAAGCTATTTTACCCTGTACTGGAGGAGTTGAATATCTGTAATCAAATGTTAAAGCTATTTTACCCTGTACTGGAGGAGTTGAATATCTGTAATCAAATGTTAAAGCTATTTTACCCTGTACTGGAGGAGTTGAATATCTGTAATCAAATGTTAAAGCTATTTTACCCTGTACTGGAGGAGTTGAATATCTGTAATCAAATGTTAAAGCTATTTTACCCTGTACTGGAGGAGTTGAATATCTGTAATCACATGTTAAAGCTATTTTACCCTGTACTGGAGGAGTTAAATATCTGTAATCAAATGTTAAAGCTATTTTACCCTGTACTGGAGGAGTTGAATATCTGTAATCAATGTTAAAGCTTATACAAGCTATTACATTTGTGCACAACCTTTCAAGTGATTGCATCATTTCAGAGACCCAATTTCTACCATTCAAACCAACTCAACAAAACAACTCACAACTCTGAAATTATTGTACAAATCTTTTCTCCCATTCTTTAAGAAGACAATTTCCTCTTATGTTCTTGCTTTATCAAATACTATTTTCAAGGGATGGAATAAAATGATTCTGGGGTTCTGCACCACAATGAAAATGACAGGAACCTGCTCTTTGTCATGAATCTCAACCCTCCATCTCATCCCTCCATCTCATTCCTCCATCTCTCCCCTCCATCTCTCTCTCTACTCATCTGGCGTGTCTGTG
>NC_059211.1:1463789-1473789 GCF_020615455.1 Coregonus clupeaformis | reverse complement strand
AAGAAGACAGGGGTTGTCCTCCTAGGGCTGAGCAGGATGTCAGAGCACCTCCCTCCTGTCAGGGCCATGATTGATCTGCCAATAAACTGCCAATCCAACCTTGCAACGCAACCTCCTAGCTCCTAGCTGCACAACCACTGGCTGCCTGGGGCTGTGTGTGTGTGTGAGGGTTTGGGGTGGGAGGGTTAGGGAAAGGTTTTGTGTGTGTGTGTGTGTGTGTGTGTGTGTGTGTGTGTGTGTGGGCGTGTGCGGGCTGCATTAGGAAACACTCACTAAGCAGCAACCATTGATCAGCTTATTTGTATATCCCTCCTAAAGCCCTGACTGACTCAGTTCCAAAATGGCGTGTTTTTAGTTTGGCTAGATAGAAGGATAACTGCTTTCTCTATCTCTCTCTGGCAGGTCAGAGACTGATCAATTTGACTGTAGAAATGCCAATATAGGATTTAATCTCTCACATGTACACTGTATTGGTGTATTTAGTGATTTCAAAAGGCTTTGGCATTGACCATGTAAAGAAAGCTTATAATTATAGATAAACGTTGCGTGACAAATATGTAAATGTCCTTCAGGACTTTGGGCAGATATTGTAGTCCAGTTTGGTTAGTTAAACTCAAGAGTGTAGTTTGTAAAGCCTACAAAAGTTGAACAATAACACGTCAAGGGAAATATAGTATTCTTTCTAACAAAGATATCTACATATATTTCAGGATGTTGTGTATCCCTGGAAATAATCAAAATTCATGTAGTTGAGCATAGGGAAGTTGAACCGCCTTGGGGGAAGTGGGTGACGGTGTCCTGTGACAGTGGGTGATGGTGTTTAATTAATGGAATAGGGGTGTGGTTTATTGTATATATTTTAAATGTATGCCTACATTCAGATAAAGATCTCTCTGTTCAATATCACTTACTCCTCCATTTCTTGACCAGTTGTTTGGGACAGGGATGTTGTTTTGGTGTGCCAATTCGTAGGCAAGTTCTCTGCATTTGAGGCTACTAAGCCCATGAAACTGGTCTGCAAGATTCTTGATATGTTTCGCAAGCTCAGACTCCATGTCATCAGATAAGACCTTGTGTGCCTCTGCTACTCTGTCATAGCCTCTCTTTCACACAGGTACATGTTCGTGTTCCTTTTTGTCAATGGACCTCTTCAGTGTCATTCAGTCTATTTGTTCATCTCTTGCTGCTGCTCCATTAGACTTCTTCCATTCTCTCACTTCCTTGGCTGCGCTCTTAAGAACCTCAAGATGGGCTAGACCTCTGCTTGTTTTACATTTGTATACACAGGCCATGATTATGTCTGCTATGTAACAATAAGAAATGCATATTGAGTTCATATGCATGAACATTGAAAAAATACTATGCATATTATGCATAAAACTGGCAACGTAATCATCATTTGTATGGGGTATGGTGGACATTGCCTCAACTTACCCCAAGGCAAACATTTTGACTATATTAGCCCACACAGCTACAAGGAAGCACTTTCATGCTAGGTTTAGGACCTCATATTGTAGCTTATAGCAGTAGCAGGGTGTGGGTAAAATCACTGGGGAAGCCAAGCCAGAACAAAAAGCCATATTACAACCTATGTGTTGTGATAATTAGGTTGTTTGCTCTAAAACCTGTTAGTTCATATGCCTTGACACCGTGATATATAGGCCTAAGGCCGAGACAATAAGACACAGTGGCAGAATAAATTCAACCACACCTTTGTTTCATCACAAAACCGGAGAGCAACCTCTGTCCGGTGAAGTCCGCAAAACATATTGCACGTAACAAACAGTTACATGACCTACAGCATGGTCAATCAAGTTAAACTATTGATTTAGAACACTGGAGAGTTAACGCAAGTTGCTAAGAAAACAGGACCTGCCTCCACTACTCCAGCACCATTTCAACTTCAACATTATTAAATCACCTATGCTAAGTCTAATACAATGACAACTAAAAGATCCAAAAACAATTTAGTCCAATCAACGTAAGCTAAATATCATGTGGCTATCCATGGTACTGATTTCTGTGTGTGTGTGTGTGCGTAAGTAGAAAAAACATGTTGACTCACCCTACTTGTAGAGAAACGCCAATGCCATCCTCATCTCTTTCATGTTGACGAAATGGTTTATGACCCTGTCATACAGTACACGCCTTTAGTTTTTGTTGTCCTAGGCTACCTGGCTAAAATGCATGCTCGCTAGCCTAACTTCCTTTTATGGACAACGATTTGCCAGCTAGTTAACATCAGCCTACTACATCTAGCTACATGTTGAACTTCCATCCTCTCAGGCCAGAGGCACAATGTATGAATTTATGGTTGGATCAGAATCGCCGTTATAATCATTGGCCTGTACGGTTAATTGAGTAAAACCACAAGTCCAAAACCCTATCTCCGTCCATGGCTAATTTAGGAAAGTGACAATTTTAGCTAGCAACAATTCAAGTTTTTTTCTGTCAAATGACATTTGGCATGATGTGATTTGATTGGTGTGAAGCCAAATCCAAACTGGCTTCCCTTGACACTTTTTTTTCGTGCGCCAGGACGTAGGGGTGCTGAGGGTGCTGCAGCACCCCCTGAAAAATCGGATTAAAAAAAAGAAAATAAAGTAATACAAAAATATACTGTATATATTATTTAAAACAAAAACGTATTCACAAAAGTATTCACCCCATACAAAAGTAGTGCAATGGGCCTTTACTAGTCTTGTATTAGCGGACCGATATAGCCTTCTGTTGATATCTATGAATTTATTTCAAAAGACTATCAGCCTAACAAAAGTAAAGTTGCATTTGGATAAAGTTGAGCAAATGAACGTTTTTGAGTGGGCTGCAGACAGACACACATGCACGCACACACACACACAAACACGCACAAACACACAAACGCATACACACTACAATATGGTGGTTGTCAGCATCGACAGGCGTTGACATTGATCAATACCCAGGAGGCTTTGTGATAAGGTCTTTGAGGAGAACCAATAAGCTGTCAGCTTCTAGGAAGATCAGAGCTGATTAAACAGCTGTCATGAGGCTGTCAGTGACAGGGAAGAGAACTGTGTGAAGACATTTAGCTGATCTGGAGGAATCCCACAATGCTTTGTATCTACTTTTACCTCATTTTTTACTGAGGAAAATGGCTAATTGGCAAGACATGTCTTATTTGAGTATTTGATGATCCACTCTAAAAAACTGTAAAAATCCTTAATGCACTTTCCAATAATAATATAGGTATGTTCTAGCTGAATAGAAGCAGAAACATACCCTTGATTCATTTTGCAACGTGATAGCATGTCAATGTATGGTCCAACACGTTCAGTTTGGGACAACAACAACACTTTCAGGTAGAAAATAGTAAATATTTCCTCACCTGACCTCAACTCCACTCCACACTGCCAAATACTCTCTCAGCTATGATTGCATCTCTAAAGTCTGAGAGTAGCTAAAGTACATCACAATACCATCAGTCTGGGAACTGCCTCTATCTTCTCCATGATGACGTCTCATTTCCTCTGAGAACAATTTCAAGTTGAATCTTCATATCATAAACACTCCCTGTGAATTGCATACCACCATCACATCACCACCATGTGAAACACAATAAGTCATGCAAAGCCAATCTAACACCTCCTCAAATACACATTTGTAAGTGTAATAAACTGTGAAATAAGCTATTATTTAACCAAAATAATTGGATTGTCATCAGACAACACTTTCCCAATAAAACAACTCCTAATTTGGTAAGCACAACAATACATTAGGGACTACTTTATCTTCCATTCCCTCAGGAAAAGCAAATCTAACAAAACCTCCCCAAAGGTGAATCACCTCACCACATAGGAAGTGTCATGTCACCTTTGTTGATAAAAATCTGAAGGAGAATCTCAATTGGTTTTGTTCAACTTCTCGCGTCCTCTCCTTCTTCCTCTTCCTCTCCCTCCAATTGAGAATCTCCCTGAGGCAGCATGAACCTTGACAACCCCCTTCCCATGTTCTGTACTATGTAACACACACACACACACACACACACACACACACACGCAATCCTGGGAGGGAATAAGAAACAGAAGATGAATCCCCCTGTAGAGCAGTGGCTGGCTGTCGGACCAATTTAACTGCATAATGGCGGTAACGCGGGGAGGCCAGCAAGCTGGTACCAATTTAATGCTCATTGCTCTTGTATGCTAATCCCGTCGGTCAGTAGCCACGGTGACCTCTGGTGCTACTACGGCAACGGAGAGCTGACTGTCTGACTGCCGTTAATGACCTGGTGGACACAGGCAATGAGGTTATCAATTAAAACAAGGTTGGCTGTCATTTATTGAGATTATGATGTTCTTAAAACGCTGGAAGCTGCAATGAAAGAGAGGGGAGGAGGGAGAGAGAGAGGGAGAGAGAGAGAGAGAGAGAGCACAGGAGGGGAGAGAGAGCAAGGGTGGGGGAAAAAAGAAATAGAGAGGGAGGGAGAAAAGGGGGAGGGGGTAAAGAGAGAGAAAGAAGGGGATGTGAATAAAGAGGCGATTAGTTTAGAAGCTGGAACTGATTTGGGATGTTTCTGATGAGAGCCATGGCTGGCTATTCACTGGGCTATTGAATTGAGTTTCTGTGGCATTGCATAGGCCTACTCTGTTTGTTCCAGTTACTTCAAACGGTCACTAGAATTACTCTCAACTAAATATACAGACACACCATATCCAGTGAGAGCATTTGTATTCTAAAGTAGAGAAATTTGGGAATCCATCGTGCAGGAGTACAAGCATTCAGCAGAAGATAAGACGTTATCAAACCTTGCAGCAGAATTCCACACCTCCTACCTACCCTGTGTTCCAGCTTTGAAAAGAAGCACAAAGTTAAATGGATTATGGAACCAGCTAAAGTAATTGAATCTTGGTTCTGGGGTGAAAAAAATAAAAATCTTAACGTTCTGTAAATCGTCTGTATTTAAATCTATCTTTAAACAAGTATTTATCGTGCTCTTAGTTATTTATCTGTGATCTATCTTTCTTCCTTTGTTTCTTCACCCCCCCCACCCCCACCACCACACCACCACACCACACACTACACCCCACTCACTAGACCAAAATGACATACTGTATTCTGTCCAGACGCACATTTAGGAGAGTGTGTATGTTATGCACATATGTTTACATTTACATTTTAGTCATTTAGCAGACGCTCTTATCCAGAGCGACTTACAGTTAGTGAGTGCATACATTTTCATACTGGCCCCCCGTGGAATCGAACCCACAACCCTGGCGTTGCAAGCGCCATGCTCTACCAACTGAGCTACACAGGACATATGTGTAGTCAGTATTCTGCTCAGCCCCCACCCAGATGCTGCTGAGAGCCCGCGGGCCTGGAAGGAGAGGAGCAGGCCAGAGATCACCATCTCCATCTCTCTCTCTCTCTTAATCCCCCTCTCTCTCTACCCCCTTCTCGCACTCTCTCCATTCTCTCTCTCACCATCTCTTTCAAGATCCCTCTCTCTTTCATCACCCTCTCTCTCTACACCATTCTCTCTCTCTCACCATCTCTTTCTCCATCTCTCTCTTCACCTCTCTCTCTCTCTCTCTCTCTCTCTCTCTCTCTCTCTCTCTCTCTCTCTCTCTCTCTCTCTCTCTCTCTCTCTCTCTCTCTCTCTCTCTCTCTCTCTCTCTCTCTCTCTCTCTCTCTCTCTCTCTCTCTCTCTCTCTCTCTCTCTCTCTCTCTCTCTCTCTCTCTCTCTCTCTCTCTCTCTCTCTCTCTCTCTCTCTCTCTCTCTCTCTCTCTCTCTCTCTCTCTCTCTCTCTCCGGTCTCCTGATGTATTATTCACCACCAGGAGTCTGAGCCAAGCGATACACTGCTCACTGTGAGAGATGGCATGAAGAGGGAGGGAGAAAGAGGGAGGTACGGAGAGAGAGAGAGGTAAGGAGAGAGAGAGAGGTAGGGAGAGAGAGTTAGGAAGGGAGAGTGAGAGAGAGAGGGAGGTAGGGCGAGAGAGAGAGAGGTAGGGAGAGAGAGAGGGAGGGAGAGTTAGGTACGGAGAGAGAGAGAGAGAGGGAGGTAGGGAGAGAGAGAGATAGGGAGAGAGAGAGAGAGAGAGGGGGATGTAGGGAGGTCGTGAGGGATGGTGAGAGAGGGAGATTGAGAGGGAGGGATGGATGGGGAGGGAGAGAGAGAGGAGGGAGAGACAGAGAGCCAGGTGAGAGAGCAAAGCTAGACAGAGGATGTACCTTTGACTTCAATACCTATATAACTTTGGTAGCTACCTTATCACACACCACACACACACACACACACACACACACACACACAGCCCATTTTCAAGACAATCCTGGCATTTCCACTCCAACTCTTTTCTACTTTCAGTCATTTGCTTTGCACTGCCCTCCACTCACACTGGCCAAGCCATCCCCACTACGTCATCATTATCTCCCCCAGGCTATCGGACAGTGGAGGTTAGTGAGGTCACGCACACACACACATGGATGCACACACACACACACACACACACACACACACACACACACACACACACACACCCATATGAAAAACACACACAGCTTTCTTACCCTACCACTCGACTGAATATTCATGTCCCTGTCCTCGCTAATTAATTCAATCAATCAGAAAAGGTATACACATCTAATCATAATCACCACAATGTGTCGCTGCGTCTCACAATATCATCATTACCCATCATACACCCACGCTCACTGGGCTGTGAAGGGCGAGTGTGTGTGTGGTGTGTGAGAGAGAGAGAGGGGAGATGAGGCCTAAATGCTTTTTTTCCTCATGTGATTATCTCCAATCACAGTGACATATGACTAGTATCAGAGAATTGTATCATAAAGCATGATAGCCTGTTCTGATTATGCGGCAATAGGCTACTGTTTGAGTGACTTGTGGTCAATTAAATAATGTTATTGTGTTTGACTACATTCTGTTCAGTGCAAATTACAGGGGGCCCCCTGAATGAGGCATGAGTCCCCCTAAACGCAACATAGTTCAACTTCATGGGGGTCTCTAAATAATGCTAATTTAACTATTCTCCTATTTGTTTAAAATGCTATTTCTACTGCTACAATGGTAAATATAAAAAATTATGCTTATTCCAAATTAAACAAACAACCCCCACCTCTGTTTCATGAAAATAAAAAGCTATTATATCCCTAATCCCTAAGAAAGGAAAATACCTCACAAATCATGCTCATTTTCAGCCAATCAGTTTAATCGGAACAGAAATGAAGATGTATGCCAAAGTTCTAGCCATATGCCTTGAGAAAGTTATTAACAAGCTCATACATCCTGACCAAACAGGGTTTATTAAGGGTGGGCAGGCAGCCGATAACATGCGCCGCCTGTTTCATGTGGTTGCTGAGGCTTCCAATCTGGATACCCTGTGTGCTGTGTTATCAGTAGATGCAGGGAAAGCATTTGACCGCTTAGAGTGGGAATATTTATGGCTTGTTCTTGAACATTTTGGTTTTGGGGTTCGAATTATCCATATGATCCGCACCATGTATGTGAATCCTTCTTCTATAATATGTACTGGCACTACCCATTCTAATCCATTTACCAGACAACCAGGATGTAAACAAGGTTGTCCCGCCTCCCCTATGCTATTTGCTCTCTCTCTTGAACCGCTGGCACAAAGCATACGTCAAAATTCGGCTTCCTCACATATAAAAATTGAACAAATTGAACAAGCAATTTCTCAGATGACATACTGCTCTACGTCGCAAACGCTCAGAAATCCCTCCAGCCAATGTCTATTTTGTCTGATCAACTGGTCCAAATCAGCTCTACTACCTCTTAACTCAGCTATGAGAAGTGTGCAACTACCACCCATAATCCCAGTGAAGAAACAAATCACCTACACAGGCATTACCATATCCCCCTCTATTCACATTACTTGCAGGAAGAACTACTTAGAAACCTTTCAAAAGATCCAAAAATACATTCAAAGATGGTCCGTTATGGCCACTTCTTTGCATGCTAGAATCTCAATTATTAAAATGAATGTCCTCCCTCATATCAATTTTATGACATCCATGTTACCACTGCCTCCTCCTATAGACTATTGGTCTAAACTTGACTCTGTCATAAAGAAGTTCATTTGGGGGAGAAATAGACCACAGATGAAATATGCAACACTCCAGAGAACAAACGCATCAGGTGGACCTGCAGTTCCAAATCTAAAATTGTAATACCTATAATTCCAAATGAATTTCCTGAAGACCTAGTTAAACCCAGAGGCTTCTGTTTCTTGGTGTGCTATAGAAGAGTCAATCGTTTCTCCTATTAGATTACAATATTTATTATTTTCTAAAAAATGTGCATTATTGTTTGGACCCATTATGGCATACTCAGTAAATGTGTGGAAAGCTACAGAGAAGCATATGAGATCTAATCTTAAATGCCATTCATACTCTCCAATATGGCTTAATAAAGAATTCTTAGCGTGTAAGAAACCATTTATATCAGATTCTTGGTCTAAGAAGGGTATTTATACTTTCAAAGACATATTCAATGTGAATGGACTCCTCAGTTTCCAGGAAATACGCCAGTGTTTTAATGTCCCAGGTTTATCATTTTGTCTTCACCTTCAACTCCACCTATCCATGTGAGCCTATGGGGTCCCCTGGGGAGCAGAATTAGCAGTCCACATTGGTCAAACTTCTAACGGACAGACGCCCCTCAAAAGGAGTTGTTTCTGATATCTATAGTCAATTAATTCTAGCAGCATGAAAGCCATTAACTCCATCCACTGTACAGGAAAAATATTTTACACTTGCTGACAGACAAATAAATTGGGAGACAGTCTGGAAAATTAATTTGGATCATTTAGAAACCCCAATCACCAGTTAATTAATAAAAAAAATTGCCATTGAACCTATCTAACACCTCAAAAAAGACATCACATGGGTATTAGTCCATCGCCATTATGTGAGTTCTGCACCACAGGGGACCTTGGTATTTTTCAGCATGTGCTGTGGAAATGCCTGGGGGTGGTTGAATTATGGGGGAAAGTCAAGGATGTAATCTCTGTACTTATAAAATACTGACATTAGATCCAATAGTGATGTTGCTTTGTGATGACTCTGATTTGCACTAGTCAGAACCTCAATGGAGAGTGTGGTTGGCAGGAACCACAGCTACTAAGGAAATGATTGTACAAAGGTGGATTCCACCTAATCAGTTACCATTGCAACAATGGCTTCTGAAATGTAAGGAAATTGTACTTATGGAGCTCTCCACAGCCAGGATCCACAGGGCCAAGGTGTCCACTCTGGACACATGGAAAAAAGCAGCAGCGGACATTTCTGAACTCTTAACCAACGGGCCTTTACACCCATGAATGTGTATCAATACTTTGTCACTAGTTCTGAGGCTATATAAGGTATTGTTCAGTAGATATAATATTAATTTATTTGTTTTTATCTCATGATACATTTGACATGCTATCAGATTGCAGGTGGGGGGGGGGTGGGGGGGGGGATCTTTAAAAATATATCTACAAATGTATTGTATGAATCCTACGATTGAAATAATAAAAACTTGATGTAAAAAATATATATATATGTGGTCCTCTGTAGCTCAGCTGGTAGTGCACGGCGCTTGTAACGCCAAGGTAGTGGGTTCGATCCCCAGGACCACCCATACACACAAAAGAAATAATGTATGCACGCATGACTGTAAGTCACTTTGGATAAAAGCATCTGTTAAATGGCTTATTATTATTATACAGTACCAGTGAAAAGTTTGGACACACCTACTCATTCAAGGGTTTTTCTTAATTTTTCTTGTATTTTACATTGTAGAATAATAGTGAAGACATCAAAACTATGAAATAACACATATGGAATGATGTAGTAACCAAAAAGTGTTATTCTACAATGTAGAAAATAGTAAAAATAAAGAAAAACCCTGGAATTAGTTGGTGTGTCCAAACTTTTGACTGGTACTGTATGTCATTTTGTCAGCAAGACACATTAATTAATTCAGGCTTCAAGAGTGTAG